>NC_088867.1:3330008-3334969 GCF_032884065.1 Artemia franciscana | reverse complement strand
CACGAGAGCATATATCGTATGCAAGTAAAACACCTACCGAATTTCGATAGTAGGACCTCGTAATCGATCTGCAAAAAAAATCACACGTGAGAACCGGTGACATACGTACATACTTACGCACTAAGGGCGTATCCAGGATTTTGTAAAGGGTAAAAAAAATTTACAAAACGCATCAAAAATTTGTTTATATGCATTTTTGTTACTTTTTTACGAGTCGGAACCCTACCTGCATACGTCCTTGAAATCAATCAACTATACAAAACGCATTAACGAAAAATAAAGAGATAAAGAATATACATAACTTATTTTTATTGCAATCCCATTTGTAAAGACGGAAGGGAAAAATTATACCCAGATATTGATTCAAATGATTACTTCTAGAGAAAACTGAGGTCTAAAGTAGAATGTTCCAGTAATTTCGACTCAATACATGTCCTATTGGTCAAATATGTCATTGTCAATGATCACACTGAATGATAGAACAGATTTAAAAAATTGTCAAACGAGCTTTACGCATGAGGAAGGAGCCGGAAGACCATCTACGGCCACAAATGATGACAACATTTAATTCACACGTGGAATGGTTTTGTTAGAGGAGCGAGCACATGAATGAACATGAATAATTGACGAAGTGGCACATCGTCTGCAAATAAGACATGATTCTGCCAATGAAATAATCCAATCCACAATAGACTTGTTTTCACAGTGTTACATAACCAAACACACTTGAACATTTGCCAAAACCATTTGTTTTGCTGTGCGAAAGTCACAGCTTTATAGACAGAATCATCACTGGTGGCGAAACCCTGATCCACCATTACGAGCTGGAGAGATTAATTCAAAATCATGTGTTCCAATGCCCATGCCCTCTGAAATACCTAAAATTGGCTAAATCATCGTTTTATTCTTAAGTTAAGCATAGGGTGGGAAATCAGCGATTTTAGTTGAATTAGAAATTCTGTCGTGAATTCAATTCCTCCTTCCTAAATAACTCGTTCCTTAGTCAAACTTAATTTTCTGAAATATCTAGACTCCGCAATAGCATAATTATCGTGTCATTCTTTAGTTTTAAGTTAATTAATTAATTAATTAATAGTTAATTATTAATTATTATAATTAACACTATTTAATATAATATTAACTAATATAATATAATATAATAATATAATATAATATATATAATATAATATAATATAATATAATAAAATAATATAATTAATATAATATAATATTTAACATAATTTAATATAATATATAATTAATATATAATCTAATATATAATATTTAATATAATATTAAAATTTAATAAATATTAACAATATTTAATTAGATTAAGTAATTAATTAATTAAGTGTTTGCAATTCAATTTGATTTGTAATGTTGTGTAATGTGTTCTGTGTAATGTTGCACGTGTCAAACATACTAAACATTATTCATCCTTCTATCCTATACAGAGGTGTCTCGCAACATTTCTTCCAAGAGACCCATTACAAGAGATTCCATAATTTAGAGGATGTGCAAGGCATTCTGCAGCAGCTTCATCGGGGTCTAAAAATTAAATTTGGCTCAATGAAGGTAGTTCAAAATCACCTTCACGGGTTTGTGATGGATGTGCCACTTAATTGATTTCGTGATGAATTTGTACAGCTACTTTGAAGCTGAAAACATTACGACTGTTGACGGTTCGACCATCGTTAAAGTTGAACGAAGGTAGAGTAAAACACGAATTCTAGTTTCGGATTTGTTAGTGGAACTCTTTAGAGAGCAAGTGGTGTCCTTAAAAGGCCAAACTAGCTCATTTGGTAATCGTGGATTTGGCAACGCAATTCAATTAAGCAAGCAGCAACCTCCAAATGAATCACCTTTGTTGGCTACTCTTTCCTCACAAAAATGGAGGACTATACAGTTAATACAATACAACCCTGGGAAGTCCCAATGGTTTTTAATTAACACTTGCGTAGTTTACTGCATCTTTATAGGTTTGTACTGGGTTTTACGCCACAGTTAGTTGACATAAAGATTGCATTGGCGTTGTTCTTCTAGCGCAATATTTCTTTCTTCTTCACTTTCAGTTTTGATTCGTTCTAACTCTTGTCGTCACATTTCGTTTTTGACTCGTTGTAATTGTCGTTTTTGCAAGTATTCTAACCGCCAATTTCATTGTTTTTCATTTTTGTTTATCATTACTTAAGATGTCTTTTACCCTAGCTGCTTGGATTGGTCTGGTCACATTTATGGTCAAGGTTGTTCATTTTCACCCATTGTTAATTTACATTTATTTTGGTCATCCTCTTGATCTTGTCTCATTTGATGGTTTAGTTTGTTCATTTCAAACAAATATTAAATTTAAGTTTTTGTCCTCTATGTATTACGAAACCGCTGAAAACGTCCTTTGTAAATAGATTCATTACGCTTGGTATTTTATACATAGTTGTGTTTCTTGTGTAATCTTGCATTCTTCATAGATACTAAAAACGATACAACCACTTCTGAGGTGGAAATTACGCATTTATTGACTTGAAATGTGCTCATGAATATAATGTCACTCATATGACTTTTTCAAAATTAAAGCGTTTAACAAATTTTATCAAACTTTCTAGACTGATCTAGACTCCTTTTACAAGCCAGAAAATCCCAGGATGAAAATTGTCCGAGAAACCACTATGGAGCCATTATTGAGAAAAAAAATGCATACATACATGCATGCATACATACATAAATAAATATAATTAAAATTATTGCTCGTTTTAAGAGATAAGATATATATTGGATAAAATCATCAAAGACACGGAAGATGCAGCCAAATGACACAATTATAAGATACTAGCTGTTGGGGTGGCGCTTCGCGCCACCCCAACACCTAGTTGGTGGGGGCGCTTCGCGCCCCCCCCCAAGCCCCCCCGCGCGCGTAAGTCGTTACGCGCCATATTAGTTACGTGCCATTGTAGTTGTGTCCCTATGTCCCACCTGTGAATATAGATATATATATATATATATATATATATATATATATATATATATATATATATATATATATATATATATATATATGTTTTTAACTACGTAAAACTTGCGAATATACAACATTCTTTGCTGTCCCATTGTCTGTGCATATAAATAGATTGTCAGGTTTACCGACTCTTGAACATGCAACATATAATGGTCCATGGGAAAACAATCATTTATATTCCCTGTGTCCCGGTCGTCATTTGTGTCCCGGTGTTCCAGTCTGTGATTTCTCTTTGAGTATCCCGGGCGTCATTTATATTCCTTGTGTCCCGGTGTCCCGGTCGTCATTTATATCCCCCTGTGCCCCCCGGCGTCCCCATTGTAGTTGTGTCCCTGTGTCCCGGTCGTCATTTATATTCCCTGTGTCCCGGTCGTCATTTGTATCCCGGTGTCCCGGTCTGTATATACATTCGTTTTTTAGTTTTGTTTTTCTCCTTTTTTCTTTTTTTTCTTTTTTAGTTTACTTAGATTTTTAGATTTTTTAGTTTTTTTATTAGTTTTTAGTTTTTTTTGTAGTTTTTACCATTTTTTTAGTTTTTTTAGTTTTTTTTTTTTACTTATGTCCTGGTCGTCATTTATACTCCCTGTGTCCCGGTCGTCATTTGTGTCTCGGTGCTTTGTTGATTGCTAATTTATATTATATTTATATTTATATTTTTTATATTTATTAATATTTTTTTAGTTTTCTTTTTCTCTTCAGTTTTTTCCTTTTTTTTAGTTTTTTCTTTTTTAGTTTTTAGTTTTTTTTTGTTTTTTACCTTTTTTTAGTTTTTTTAGTTTTTTTAGTTTTTTAGCTTTTTTAGTTTTTTTATTAGTTTTTAGTTTTTTTTAGTTTTTGCCTTTTTTTTAGTTTTATCAGTTTTTTTTTAGTTTTTAGTTTTTTACCTTTTTTTAGTTTTTTAGCTTTTTTAGTTTTTTTTCTTTTTAGTTTTTTTTGTAGTTTTTACCTTTTTTAGTTTTTTTTCTTCTTTTGTATTAGTGTAAAATAATTCAGACGTCATATGCGGACAAACACGACGTCACTCGACAGACAGACAGAGAGACATAACCCACAAACAACTTATTTTTATATATATTTATTCATATTTTTTTAGTTTTCTTTTTCTCTTTTATTTTTCAGTTTTTTCCTTTTTTTTAGTTTTTTCTTTTTTAGTTTTTAGTTTTTTTTAGTTTTTTTAGTTTTTTAGCTTTTTTAGTTTTTTTATTAGTTTTTATTTTTTTTTGTAGTTTTTGCCTTTTTTTATTTTTTTCAGTTTTTTTTTAGTTATTAGATTTTTACCTTTTTTTAGTTTTTTTTAGTTTTTTAGCTTTTTTAGTTTTTTTTTCTTTTTAGTTTTTTTTTGTAGTTTTTACCTTTTTTAGTTTTTTTCTTCTTTTGTATTAGTGTGAAATAATTCAGACGTCATATGCGGACAAACATGACGTCACCTGATCCATCCACAGATCCACACACAGACAACTTATTTTTATACATATAGATAGCAATGGCATACCACAATAAAGAAGTACCCAGTTTCAATATAAAAACTTAAGCCTGTGTGCTAGAAAGGCAATGAAAGTGGGTGTGACAATCTCTGAGGCAATAACTTTGTTTCTATAAAAATGGTATTGTTTAGCAAAACTGATACTTATTAGACTAAGAGATTGTGTAGATAGATTTTTTAAGCGAAGAACAGGCATAGATACAGACTGACATAGATACAGTAATAGCTGAGAAGTACCTGAATCATTAGATCACTTGAGTCTCGAGTCTTGCAGATAATTAACGGCTAGTTACATTGAGTTGATAGAAAAGCTACAGCAAAGGTCATATACCAGCAAAGGTCATATATCAGCAAAGGTCATATACCTGCATGGTAGGCCTCTACCAGATCAGTGCACTGGACTGACTAATATTATGTCCAAGAAAAATATTGCTACAGTCAAAAAGGAACCAAGACAATCATCGGTTC
>NC_088867.1:3316286-3329908 GCF_032884065.1 Artemia franciscana | reverse complement strand
TTTATATTACGTTTCATTCCTTCCTCAATCAACTGTAGACAACTCCAGAATTTATTCCACAATTTCAGATTATTCGCACTTCTTTTTTCTGTGTTGGGTTGGCAGCATCCCAATCTTTAGTTTATTCCTTTTTCTCGCAATAAGTTCGTCAGCTTCTTCTTAGACAATTTTATTGTGGCTGAATGAGTTAATGTCTTACTAAGTAGTTTATGTTGTGTCGTTAAATTTAAGCTATCATTATAAGAAACGCTGCTGTTGTAAACACTACTTATTGAATTAAATATTCAAAATAAGGAGGAATATGGTAAGATGGTAAATCAGCTATTTAGGTAAAAATACGTAACAACATCATAGTAGTGATCACACAATCTATAAAATCAGACCATATTGACCCAGTATGCATGGCTTTCCTGAACTCACCAATTTGGGATTTCATATTCTTCCTCTTGTTGATCAACGGACAAAATTGCACATTCCTTTCGTCTGACAAATTGCCCTAGAACTGAAAATGAAGAAGGAGAAATTTTTGATTTGAGTGCCGTGGGAGGGAAAAATTTCAACGGGAAAAATTTAAAATAATCCATCTATAATTTACATGGGGATCCTCATAATCTATAATTACAATAAGAAACTAACTTAATAATAAATAATACTTTTTATAATAAGAAAGTAATTTGTGGCTCCGTGAAATGAAGTTTTATTTTGCCATCTATATTTTGACGGCATTTCAAATAATATATAGCGCTTCATAAAAAAATTTTTAAAATTGAAACTCTACCTGGAAAACAACGAAAAAAATGACTTTCCATCACTTTGTTAATTGTTTTGCCTTAGCTTATGCTCCATATTACCTAACTTACAAGTATTCCGGCCTGTGAGAACTATTTATTTGCTTTTTTTTGAATTTATAAGCTTCCCTAGCTTTTTTAAAGAGGGACTGCTGGTTGTTGTTACAAAACAACTGTGTTATATTGAGTTTAGGCTAGCCTTATTTATTTCAGGTGGTTTGATTCGATTATTTTGTTATATCAGGTGATTTTACTCTGTTGAAAGCTAATTTTTAATTAAGTTATAGACTAAAGTCTTTTGAGAATTTAATGCAGGGGTAACAGTAGCCTACACTGTATACCCTCTACTAGGGAAAATTTATAGTGCCACCTCAAAGATGAACAGGTAAATGTATCACAGTTAATTTTTTAGTTTCATCACAAGCTGTCTAAAGTGGAAACTGTTGCAAAGCAGCATAGTTTGCATAGGCTACTATAGCACTCAGAAATGCTTATTATAGACATGCATCCATTTTGGGTTGACCTTCCTCCTCCATGGGGCAAACTAAAAATGTGTAAAGTGGGCAGGGGTTTTGAAGCCAAGGGAAGAGTTGGGGTTGTACAATATGAATAAAGTTATGTTTTTGAATAGGCCTACCAATTCTTGTTATCACTGGTAGGCTAATTCCTATATAAAATTTATGAGCTCCCTTGCCCTACAAGGCTATGCAAGCTAAAACTCCCAGTTCTGGTTTATAGAAGAAGATAGGGTGATGCTATTCTGGTTCATAAAATTATTAATTCAAAGGCACTTCCTGATCTTTTTCCTCTGGCTTCTCAGGACTCTTATACAAGGGGACATCACTTGCAGTTATCTAAAGAACTGTCTTACCTTAAAATTACCTTAAATTGCATTTGCCAGCAAGATAAGGTGGTAGATCCTCCTGTAGTTCTTGCTGGTGGTGAGTGATGTAATTATGTTGGCTTAGCTTCCCAGTCCAGCCTCCACTCAGCCCTCTCCCAGTCCCTGTTGACTCCAGCCTTGAAGGAGTGGGGAGTCTCAGCTTGGATGGTAGACTTGAATAGGCTATTCCAGAGGGGGGCCACCTGAATGGAAAAGAAACCACATCGTTCCCTTCTCCGACATCCAGGCAGGTGAAGCTTAAGACTGTGACCTCTTGAATTGTTAGCCAAAGAGGGGGTGAAGATCTGGTTCATGTGACTGGATTTGAAAATCTTGTCTGCCATGATCACATCTCCTCTATATCTTTGATAGGTGAGGGTTGGAAGTCTCAGAGATGATCATTGTCAAGAGATCTTGACAATGATGGTCAACAAAAGAATGGAAGTATAACTGGGAAGCACTTGAATCAGCAACATCAAACCACTAGTCAAGTGTACATATTCAACTATGTGTCATGTATTATCAACTCTGGAGTTTCTACAAGGAAAAATCCTTAGATTGCTCCAAGCTGCAATTTAAGGTATTTTAAGGTATAGTAGGAAGTCAAAAGATAATTAAAAAACTCATGCAACCATTAATGTTAATATCCAAGGTCATTCACTTTCACTCTTGAGCTTAAACTAGCCAGTTGTTTCTGAGCAAAACAAATGTCTGATTTTGCTTACAGGTGACATTACCTATATAGCAAAATGTATTAGTCCATGAGCCCTGCAGGGAGTGGTGTGAAGTCTGTATTCTATATTTATTAAATAAATACAGAATACAGACCTTGCCCTGCTGCCTACAGGGCTCATAGACTAATATACTTTTCTCTATAGGCAATGTTACTTGTAAGCAAGCCCACTTTACACATTTTTAGTTTGCTCCATGGAGGTGAAGGGTCAATTGGAATGGATACACTTCTAGAATTAGTATTTTAAGTGCTATAGTATGGAAACTATGCTATTTTGTAGGATAGTTTCCAGTTTAGACAGCTTGTGACAGAACTAAGCAATTACCTAGTTCAAATTATTGACTTACCAATAAAGTAAATATACCACTTGATGGCTTTTTTTATGCTCTTTATGAATAAAATAATTAACCAATTCATATTTAAGCACTTTTGGACCTAAACTAACCTTTTTATAAATAATTTTGGCACTGAGAAAATGTAGTATTATTCTGTCAAAAACAACCCTGGAAACAGCACTGAGAAATGCAGTATTATTTTGTTGAAAATGACCAATAACTCATACTTCAATTGAAAATTCATCATTTTTAGGAGCTCAGAAAGTGCTTAAATTTGAATTGGTAATAGAAGCAATTATTATATTTGCAAAGAGCATAAAAAATGGCATCAAGTAGTATGTTTGCTTTATTGGTAAGCCAATAATATGAACTGTGATATGTTTACCAATGAACATACCTTTCAATACGCCTTTTAATGCTTTCTGAGTAGATTAAGTAAAAGGTTTGATAATTTTTGGACTTTGCATTATTTTTTTTTTTTTTTCAGCACTTAATAAATCCAAATTTATATTAAAAAAAAAATGCAAAACCAACAAATTTTAAGGTATAGATGTATGAGCAGTCCACCACATAAGGAGACATGCTAAGAAAACAATTCTTACTTCATAATATGCACAATAATCCTTAGTTAATATATTTTGCAGTGGGAGAACCTTTATCTTCACTTCTTTCCTTGTTTTTCTAGTTTTTTTCTAAGAAATTAATGAATTTCTTATAACCTATATATTAACAGAGTATATATTCCCACCCCTCTAATGTACAAATGTATACCCAGAATTGAATTCTGAATCACAATAAAACCATCATTTGCCTCACAAATAAACTTTACCTCCATCCCTAAATATATACAAATCAGGGTATATATTTGTGGATTATGGGGGTGGGGGTAAAGTTCATTTATGACAAGCAGATAAGAGAAATAAGCAATCAAGATATCAGAAAAAAACAAGTAAACTTTTATATTTAGCCTAAGGCTATATACAGGGTACTATTGCAACATTAGCATTCATTATATTTTAAAGAGTCTAAATTTGGAGTTTATTTTTTTCAAATACTTAGCTAAGTAGAAAGTGAATACACCTCTGATATTTTTATACTACTTCTAAAGATACTAACTGCCTCCTTTACAAATTTTAAAGGTCTCCTTAGAGTGACAATTTGCTCATTGCTAGAAAATGACTGCCAAAAAATTCTGAAAATTAGTTTAAAACATTTATAAATACCTAAATATCTCATTTCTATAAGAGCGTTGCTTCAGTTTATCCCCTCTCCCCTTCCCCCATGATGAATAAATATGCAATCTACTGTATATTTTCAAACTACATTTTTTAATAGCACAATTCTTTTATCTTAACTTCAGATCAAATTAAGGTTTATAGTGGGTCGGTTCTGCTCCATGTTGATAGTAATATATATTGGAGAGTTACTGTATTACTGGGCATATGGGACAGACCAGTCATACTTCCATGGCTTGTTGTTCTACTCTATGTCAGTCTTTACTTGAATGACACAGTAGTTGGCACCATCACTATTTTATAAGGCAGGCTATTTTAGTTACTACTTTAGCTTTAATTAGCTTTTGACACTGTTTGTTGCCCATGCCCATGAAAGTTTGGCTGCTCATCAATAAGTATTCCCAGGTCTTTTTCTCCATCTCTGGTTAAAAGATGAATACCAGATTACAACTTCTGGTCAAAGATGTTATATTAGAGGTGGAGATTGTTACTGCCAAAATTGAGGGTGCTGGATTTATTGTTATTCAACTCTAGTAGCCACTTGTTCATCCAACTCTGCCTTTTCTGTGTCTGGTCACAGTCCTTGTTTAACATCTGATGCCAAAAGCTTGAAATCATCAGCACTGTGTACAATGTTGTTAGTGACTTCTCTAGTCATATCATTGATATAAATAAGAAAGATGGTGGGGCTTAGGACCATATCCTTAGGGGCTCCACTGATTACACAACCTGGTCTGGAAAGTTTTTATAGTTGTTACTGGTAAAAAGGTGGCCCTTCTTCCTTTGTCTGTCAAGAAGCTTATCCCCAATTCAACAAATCACTATTGGTGCTAATTGTTGATACTTCAGCCCTAAGATGTCTGGGAAACTCCTTGTCAACTGCTTTAGCAAAATCAAGTCAACATGCAAAAACACATCTTACCTAGTTTTGTTTTCCACTGACTTTCCTGGGAGGAAGTCATGCTGGTCTGGCAGCAATATATTAATAGATAGAAGATGTGCCAAGATTTTTGCATTTACAATATATTGCTGGGTTTTCAGTAGGCTTAAGCTAAGCCTATTGGCCAATAATTATCAGCTTTGTTTTCCTTACTTGAAAATTGGTGTAATATGTGAGTTTGAAAATATATAGCAGACTGCATATTGTCAAAAGAGTGTAGTTGTTTTAGAAATGTTGACTGAGAAACAGGATTGGTGCATTAGGTGGAAGACTTGTGGAAGTTATGGAACCTTTTACCCTTTTTACACCTTCTATCATGCAGTATTCATAATAAGATTGAATCACAATGATATACACATTCTACTTATGGGAAAGTTTTGGGCTTAGTTGTAAGACAACTAAACTGCTTTTGTTGGCAGATTTTGTCTGAAAATACTAGTGCTTCCACTATCACCGAAATTTTGGCCATTTCCCCAAAAATCTCTTATCAAAAAAAAAAAAAAAATTGTTTCCCAAAATTCCCCTTTCATTCAGTATTGCCACTAGTGACCATCCACTGCTAGTAACTATCACTTTCATTTAACTTGACATGATTTTTTTGCTACTTTCCAAAGTTTTGTCTCAGTTATTTACTACACATCAAAAACCAGACATAGATAATTGAATTACTGACCTTTCTTCCTATGCTAGCAAAAGCATAATGTTTGTAAGACTATACCATTTCATCAAAGATTCTCTTGTGATTTGTGGTAAAGAATTTCATTTGGACATTTTTACATTCAGTGTTATTCTGAGCATCAATGTAAACAGGGCTACTTTAGACAGCTTGACTGTGAGCTTAAATTGTGTTTTCTGTTTGATTTTCAAATGTCTGAAAACATAATAGAGTTAGATTGAATAATTATTATAAAATGAATAAGGGAAAGCATGGTACCTATGCAGAGAGGGGTAAGGGGATTTTTTGATAAAATTGGAGATATTTTCATTATTGAGCATTAAATTAGATGAACATTCCACTCAAGACTTTTTTTTATACTTTTCAAAATATAAGCATTGTTTTACTCAGAAATTAAATGGGTCCTTTGGAAGACACCTTTTTCTCTTATTTCCTGCGATTTAGTTTAAGTATTCTTTTCTTTTACTCTAGGTTTTGGATATAATATATTAATCTTAAATACAGAATAATTGAATGCATGATGAATCAAAGGATGCTTATGTATAATACTGCCGACACTCAAATTTAAAGTGTGTACAACTCAAGAACAAACCAATTTTATCTGTCTGTATTTAGAAACAATTAGCTTACACTCAGTGGAAAACAAGTGGTGGATGACAGAATACATTGGAATTATATAATTTTGGGCTATATATTTGCACGTTAGGATAGGGGGGGGGTAGGCTAGTTTAGGTCAGGTTAACCCCCCCCCCTAATGTGCAAATAAAATAGCCTAAATTTATATCTAAAGTATTATATTCTCATCATGTTTTGGTATTTTTCATTTTGATTAACCTAACTTCTCTTCTTGAGTGTTGGCGGTGTAATACATAAGTATTTATTCAAGGAATTGATCTTTATGCCAGGAATCTTCACCCTAATTTTTTTTTTTTAGTTTTGCTTCAATTTGTATGTAAAAATTAAGTACTTTTCTGTTTTCCCTGAGAATTTTATTTTGTATATAATGTTTTATGTTCAAATGTATTCCTCTCCTCCTCTTCCCCTCACCATTGCTACTCTGGTGACAGTTAAATCGGAAAAATTAAAAAAAGAAGGTATTTTTAACTTACAAACGGGTGATCGGATCTTAATGAAATTTGATGTCGGGAAGGATATCGTGCCTCAAGGATATCGGGATGAAACTTGGTGGGAAAAATAATCACAAGTTCTAGATACGTGATTGACATAACCGGAACGGATCCGCTCTCTTTAGGGGAGTTTGGGGGAGGGTTAATTCGGAAAAATTAGAAGAAATGAGGTATCTTTAACTTACGAAAGAGTATTCAGTAGGGATCTTAATGAAATTTGATGTTTGGAAGGAAATCGTGTCTCAGAGCTCTTATTTTAAATCCCGACCGGATCCGGTGACATTGGGGGGAGATGGGGGGCACCCTAAAATTTTGGAAAACGCTGAGAGTGGAGGAATCGGGATGAAACTTGGTGGTAAAAATAAGCACAAGTCCTAGATACGTGACTGACATAACCGGAACGGATCGGCTCTCTTTGGGGGAGTTGGGTGGCGGGAAGGATAAATTCTAAAACATTAAAAAAATGAGTTATTTTTAACTTACGAAGAAATGATCGGATCTTTATAAAATTTCTTATTTAGAAGGACCTCGTAACTCACATCTCTTATTTTAAATCCCGATCGGATCCAGTGTCATTGGGGGGGGGGGATCCGGAAATCTTGGAAAACGCTTATAAATTTCGTAAATTCGTGATTGACTTAACCGGACTGGATGCGCTCTCTTTGGGGGAGTTAGGGGGTGGGATTCAGTGCTTTGGTGAGTTTGGTGCTTCTGGACGTGCTAGGACGATGAAAATTGGTAGATGTGTCAGGGAGCTGCACAAATTGACTTGATAAAGTCGTTTTCCCTGATTCGACCATCTGGGGCGCTGAAGGGAGAGAAAAAATTAGAAAAATTGAGGTAATTTTAACTTACGAGTGGGTGATCGGATCTTAATGGATTTTGACATATAGAAGGACCTCGTGACTCAGAGCTCTTATTTTTATTCCCGACCGGCATTAAGCCTCTGATTTTCTTTTTAAAGTTATCTATTGATTTTTAAAATTTTGCTAGAGCTCATGCCATATGAGCTCTTGGCTCTTCCGACCTCGTCACAAGTGCCATATGAGCTCTTAGCTCTTGCTTTTAATACCTAGACCTATGTCCATAACTTTTAATTTCTGAGCAATTATTAACCCTATATGAATGCTAATCCTGAGATAAAAACAATAGAATTAAGAAAAATTACGGTAGAATTTGTCATTCAAAACTTTTCCTAAATATAATCTTCTCACCATAAAAATCGCAGTACCCTCTGCCCCTCATAGTGAGATAAAAATAAGCTATAGATTATGTTCAAATTTGGGGAATGGTTGATTAAAACGGAAACGACCCCAAAACATGATTCATAAAAAATTATATATTATAGCCAAAAGTAAAAATTGGGTTATTATTTCCAGATTGTTTTCTTGTAAAGTCTCATATTATTTTTAGACTTTTTTTTTTTTTACAAATGGCTGGTCTTTATTTTTTACTATGCTACCTGATATCTGTCTTGGAAGATTGATCAAGATAATTTCTTAAGCCACATGGGCCTGCCATAATATAAAGAAATAAAACGATCAAAAATGTTTTGTTTTTAAGGCCAAACGAGAATACTGAAAAAAACGAACAAAATAAATGTTTTGATAGGACAACCGCCTCCCTTTTTCAGCGCGAACAAAATAATATATACAAGGAAAATGCCAAAGAAAAAACCGACAAAACAAATGTGGAAAGTCAATGCGAAAAACAAGACAATGAAAAAACCAAGAACTTAAAAGATGAATAAAATTCTATAAAAGCCAAAAATTACAGGAATTAAAACCAAATACCTAGCAACCACAAAGCGAGTCTTTCACCAATGCCCGCGATTTGCACAGAATCCTAAAAATTGATCTACCTTTGACAGATACTTGTGAACAACTGCTGGTTGTCCTCTCGAAATATTCACATTGTTTGTTTTTTGGTATTCTCGTTTGGCCTTAAAAAAAACCATTTTTGGTCGTTTTCTTTCTTTATATTGAAAATGAACTATATTTGGTAATATATTATATGTGGTAATGAACTGTGTGTGGTAATATATTATATGTGGTAATGAACTGTAGTTAATTCGACCCAACAGGAATAAAAAGTCTAAAAAACAGCAACTACAAAACAAAAAAGAGCTGTTTTCGTTTTGGATATTCTTTTTTTCTTTACCAGGTGATGTATCTCTTCTGAAATATCTCTTCTCACGAGATGTATGTATTTTCTCTTTTGCAAAAAGAGACGTATCTCTTCTCATGTTGCCGCTTTTTAAAACTTGTTCAAACTAAAAGCTCATTGAGTTTCAATGTCACTATGTGAAAATTTACTTTTATGTTGCTGTTATCTTTTGTCCTTGTGGACACGTTTTTACTTACTCCACTTCTCTTCAAATGAAAGTGAATGTTTGTTCAAATCTCGCACAAACAGCCAAATTCTTTAAAAACTATTTATTCGTCAGTTGAAAGAATCCTAAAAGGGCTGGTAGCAATCAAGATGTACATACAGTTAAAGCAGGTAATGGGAAAGCTGGAATGCATAGATTAGTAGCCTAAAACAGCCACGCTACAATGTAGCAGCAATGCTCTCTTTATTTTGGGGATTTGATTAGGGCAAAACTAATATCACAAATTCATAATGCATCTGACTACCCGGCTGTAAACCAATATTGTTCTCCCAGAAAATCAAATGGTGCTTTTTGTCGTTATAGCTTAGTAACCAATGAGTATCAAGTATGCAGTTGGGTATGCATTATTTTTATAGAACCAATAGCATTAGAGTGTACAACTTCACCAAACAGTTCGTGGTAACGAACTGTAGTAAGGAGTGACCCGGCTCAATAGTAACCAAAACTCTAAAAAATGGAATTTTTATGCCAATAGTTACATCAAAAGAATCGCATTTTAATGCTGATTTTAAATATATGTTTCATCAAGATTAGTCTTACCCGTCAAAAGTTACGAGCCTGAGAAAATTTGCCTGATTTTATAAAATAGGGGAAAATACCCCCTAAAAGTCATACGATCTTAACGAAATCACACCATCAGATTCAGCGTATCAGAGAACCTTAGTGTAGAAGTTTCAAGCCCCTATCTACAAAAATGTGGAATTTAGCATTTTTTGCCAGAAGACAAATCATGGATGCGTGTTTATTTGTTTTTTTCCAGAGGTGATTGTATCGACTCAGTAGTCCTAGAATGTCGCGAAAGGGCTCATTCTAACGGAAATTAAAAGTTCTAGTGCCCTTTTTAAGTGACCAAAAAATTGGAGGGCACCTAGGCCCCCTCCCACGCTCATTTTTCCCCAAAGTCACCGGATCAAAATTCTGAGATAGCCATTTTATTCACCATAGTCGAAAAACCTATTAACTATGTCTTTGGGGACGACTTACTCCCCCGCAGTTACCGTGGGAGGGGCTGCAAGTTACAAACTTTGACCTGTGTTTACATATAGTAATGGTTACTGGGAAGTGTACAAACGTTTTCAGGGGGATTTTTTGGTTTGGGGAGAGATTGGAGAGGGGGGGTTACGTGGGAGGAACTTTTCATGGGGGAAGAGACTTTCAATGGAGGGGGCGTAGAATTTTCTAGCATTATTTAAAAAAAGAATGAAAAAATAAATATGAAAAGTTTTTTTCTACTGAAAATGAGAAGCAGCATTAAAACTTAAAACGAACAGAAATTATTACGCATATGAGGGGTTTACCTCCTTGTAATACCTCGCTCTTTACGCTAAAGTATTTTTAGTAATTTCAACTATTTATTCTACGGCCTTTGTGATTCAGGGGTCATTCTGAAGGAATTGGGACAAAATTTAAGCTTTAGTGTAAAGAACGAGGTATCGACGAGGAGTGAGCCCCCTCATATACGCAATAAAAACACACGAATATAGAAGTTCGCTAGGTAAGTTAATTCGTAAGTTACGTATATTTTTTACATATGAAAAGTTATAGTTGCCTTTTTAAGTAATCAACAAATTGGAGGGCAACTAGCGTGAAATCTTCCGATTAAAACTATTCGTTTTTTTGTTCGTTTTAAGTTTTAATGTCGCTCCTTACTTTCATTAAAAAATCGTGTTGTTTTTTTTTGTTTATTCTATAAAGTAACAGCAGTAAGCTGTATACAGTATACTTCAGACTTTGAATATTATACTCCACTAGCAGTATTAGAGTGAATATGATACAGTACTTTTGATAAAATGGTACACTTTATATTATGGAGTGTGAAATTTATGGCTAGTACATGGCTTGCCACTGAATTAGGTTACATTGTTAATGGTGATTCAGAAAACTACTGATATTTCTAACTGTAAGCTATACTAAGGTACGTTTGTTACTGTCGTGCACATTCTATGTATAAAAATACTTTTTGCTCAAAGCAAGGCTGTCAAAACACAAGTTGTGCTGCTAATGGGTCGGCAGCTTTTGGAATCCTGCTACTGGCAGCTTTGGAACTTTTGCACACCTTCTGCCAAGTCCGTGGGCAGTAGAGTACAATTTGATAGACAGAAGTTGGAACTTGCAAAATTATAGTGATTTACATGGATTGATTTCCTAAGATTGGTGACCTATAATAATGATAATAATAATTTATTCTTACCCTCAGTATACAGAAACTCATGCTAGAGGACCAAATAATAGAAAGAAAAAGAAGACAAGAAGTACATAAGGACAACAATGATGCTTTGGCTTTTCAAAGCATCATTTTGACTTTTTTTTTGGCTATTCAGCCTTTTGGCTAAAATCAAAGTCTTGTAACATTGATGCTTACTCAGTAAAAACACAAAGCTAAAGAAAAAAAAATCACTCATAATAGAAAACATACTTTAACTAACCTAATACACACTTTCAAATAGTTTTTTGGTAATGAACTGTGAGTTAAGAGCAACCCTTCTAAATAGTAAACAAAACCCTGAAAAACGGAATTTTGATGTCAAATTTTGATATCAAATTTTGATATCAAATGAATTGTATTTTTATGCTGATTTCAAATATATAAGTTTCATCAAGCTCACTCTTACTCATCAAAGATTACAAGCCTAAGAAAATTTGTCTTATTTTCGAAAAAAGAGGAAACACCCCCTAAAAGTCATAGAATCTTAGTGAAAGTCACATCATCAGATTTAGCGTATTAGAGAACTCTATTGTTGAGGTTTCAAGCTCCTATCTGCAAAAATGTGGAATTTTGAATTTTTGCCAGAAGAAAGATCAAAGATGCATGCTTTTTTGTTTGTTTTTCCAGGAGTGACCGTATCGACCCAGTGAACTTAGAACGTCGGGAGAGGGTTTATAACAACGGAAATTAAAAGTACTTGTCCACTAAAGCGAAAAAAAATTGTAGAGCAACTGGGCCCCATCCCACGCCACTTTTTTCCAAAAATCGTCCAGTGAAGATTTTGATATAGCTATTTTGTTCAGCATAGTTGATAGCCCCAATAACAATGTCTTTGGACATATCATGATCTCCACAGCACTTGGGGAAAAGTCTTCACATTATAAAGTTTGCCCATTGTTTACATATAGTATTTGTTATCGGGAAGTATGGATACATTTTGTGGGTGGGGAGGGGAGTACGAATTTTCTGTTCGAGGATTTTGCATAGGGAGAATTTTCCATGAAGGTGGAAGTTTTCAGGGGAAATTTTATAGTGGGGGAATCCGCTGGAATTCATACACGAAATTTCTTTATGTGTCTTGCTTTCTCTTTACCGACTTAATTTTACACGTGGAGATGTTAAGGGTAATTGTCCGGGGTAAATTTTCACCAAGACTAAATTGTCCAGAGGATATTTCCTTTGGGAGGAGGATTTTCCAGTCAGATCTGGCGTTATTTAAAAATGATCAGAAATTAGTAAAAAACAAGTTTTCTTCAACTTTAAGTAAAGAGCAACATTAAAACATAAAATGAACAGAAATTATTACGTATATGAGGGTCGTTGTCCCCTCCTCAGCACCTCGCTCTTGAGGCTAATGTTTAAATTTTGTACCAGTTCTTTAAAAGCAGCTCCTGAAACACCAGAGTCGTTTAATTAGAACAATAACTAAATTTTTTAAGAAGTGCCGAAAAATTTTAGCGTGAAGAGCCAGGTGCTGAGGAAGGGGTAACCCCCCCCCCATATACGTAATAATTTCTATTCGCTTTAAGTTTCACTATTGCTTCTTGCGTACAGTTGAAAAAGCTTGTTTTTTAATAACATACATTATTTAATAACATAACATACTATTTTTTATAACTCATAATAATCACACTTTAAAGAAGCATAATGCAAAACCACTCTAACTTGGCCTAATACAATTCAAAGAAAAGTCCATTATTCTGTCAGATCCCTTATAGGAATTAATCAAAGCTCATCCATCTTTTCACAAATTTTGAAAACTCCTTACCGCTTAGAAATATAACTATTTCTAGAAAAAATGGATAATTGAAGTAAATATTTACAAAATTGAAAACAAACAGAACGGGTTTGATTATATTCAGTTGCAGAGAAAAACAGAAATTCTCCAGCTTGGAATTGGGTTGTTATGACACCAAGTCATAACCATAATCCACCATGGTTGGTAGGACACCAGTCATAATCCAGCTTGGAACATGCCGCCAAGTCATATTTAATCCGTTTTTACGCCCAAGTCAGGACTTTGCTTGTTTTTGCACCGAGTAAAGTCTTACCTCAGTTTTATAGTAAGTCAGTCCATCACTCAGAGGTAGCTCACTTTCGTAGTGAAATTGAGAATCCTTGCATAATTACGGTGCAAACATGGTGCAGAATAACTACGTTTCTGCTAAAAAGATGATTCTCCAGGGGAGACAGGGGAGATATTGAAGAGACAAAGTGGAGGGTCACGGGTTCAATATCTACATCTAATGATAGGGCTGGTAGCAATCAAGATGTACATACAGTTACTGCAGGTAATGGGAAAGCTGG
>NC_088867.1:3267450-3316186 GCF_032884065.1 Artemia franciscana | reverse complement strand
ATGGCTATCTCAAAACTTTGATCCGTCGACCTTGGGAAAAAAATGAGCGTGGGAGGGGGCCTAGGTGCCCTCCAATATTTTTGGTCACTTAAAATGGGCTCTAGAACTTTTCATTTCCGTTGGAATGAGCCCTCTTGCGACATTCTAGGACCACTCGGTCGATACGATGACCCCTGGGAAAAAAAGAAATAAACACGCACCCGTGATCGGTCTTCTGGAAAAAAAATACGAAGTTCCACAATTTTGTAGATAGGAGCTTGAAACTTTTACAGTAGGATTCTCTGATACGCTGAATGCGATGGTTAGATTTTCGTTAAGATTCTAAGACTTTTAGGGGATGTTTCCTCCTATTTTCCAAAATAAGGCAAATTTTCTCAGGCTCGTAACTTTTGATAAAAAGAACTAAATTTGATGAAACTTATATATTTAAAATCAGCATAAAAATCCGATTCTTTTGATGTATCTTTTAGTATCAAAATTCTGTTTTTTAGAGTTCCGTTTACTATTGAGCCGGGTCGCTCCTTACTACAGTTCGTTACCAGGAACTGTAAAAAGCAATAGGTTATAGACATGTAAAAATCGTTTAAATCCTTAATCGTAAAAAAGGTTAAAGAAGTAGATTAACCCTAGACCAAACTACTTTATTTTTAAGTTAAAATAGTGCAGACAAATAATGATTTTAAACATAAAAGCAAAAGGTTGTAGACATATGAAAATCGTTTAAATAGTTAATCATAAAAAATATTAAAGAAGAGGATTAACACTAGGTCAGTCTAGTTTATTTTTAAGTTAAAATAGTGCAAACAAATAATGCTTTTAACATAAAAGCAAAAGGTTGTAGACATATAAAAATCGTTTAAATAGTTATTCATAAAAAAGATTAAAGAAAAGGATTAACACTAGGCCAATCTAGTTTATTTTTAAATTAAAATAGTGCAGACAAATAATGATTTTAAACATAAAAGCAAAAGGCTGTAGACATATGAAAATCATTTAAATAGTTAATCATAAAAAATATTAAAGAAGAGGATTAACACTAGGCCAATCTAGTTTATTTTTAAGTTAAAATAGTGCAAACAAATAATGCTTTTAACAAAAAAGCAAAAGGTTGTAGATATATAAAAATCGTTTAAATAGTTATTCATAAAAAAGATTAAAGAAAAGGATTAACACTAGGCCAATCTACTTTATTTTTTAGTTAAAATAGTGCAGACAAATAAGGCTTTTAAACATAAAAGCAAAAGGTTGTAGACATATGAAAATCGTTTAAAGCATAAATCGTTTAAATCGTTAATCGTAAAACAGGTTAAAGAAGAAGATTAACACTAGACAAATCTACTTTATTCTTAAGTTAAAATGGTGCAGATAAATAATGCTTGTAAACATAAAAGCTGTAGACAAACGAAAATCGTTTAAATTTAAAATCCTTTAAATTGTTAATTGTAAAAAAGGTTAAAGAAGAGGATTAATACTAGACGAATCTACTTTTTTTTAAAGTTAAAATAGTGTAGATAAATAATCATTCTAAACATAAAAGCACATGGTTTTAGACAAATAAAAATCATATAAAGTTAAAGTCGTCTAAATCGTTAATTGTGCAATAAGGTTTAAGAAGAAGATTAACATTAGATAAATCTACCTTATTTTGAAGTTAAAATAGTGCAGACAAATAATGCTTGTAAATATAAAAACAAAAGGTTGTAGACAAATGAAAATCGTTTAAAGTGAAAATCGTTTAAATCGTTAATCGTAAAAAGGTTAAAGAAGAGGATTAATATTAGACGAATCAACTTTATTTTTAAGGTAATATAGTGCAAACGAATAATGTTGTAAACATAAAAGCACAAGGTTGTAGATAAATGAAAATTAACGATACGTACAAAGAACTTACACACACAAAAACAAATAAATAACGCTTCGTATGCGTACCTTATTAGGTGCACTGCTGTTTCTGTCAAAGCTCATATGCAGTACAGCTCCAAGTAAAATCTCATTTTCATACGAGCCAAGGCTAAAGTAGGTAATTCCACAGGATTGTCCTGAAAGTTGGATTTAATGTAAATTTACTAAAATTTATTATTTTAAGCACCGGCATTGTTTTGCATCATGTTCTGCTCGATCTCATCTTTTTTTTTAATTAAATAAAAAAAAACAAGTTTTTTTAACTGAAAGTAAGGAGCGACATTAAAACTTAAAACGAACAGAAATTACTTCGTATATGAAAGAGGCTGCTTCCTCATCAACGCCCCGCTCTTTACGCTAAAGTTTGACTCTTTCTCTCAATTCTTCTTTTTAAAACAGTAAAAAACTTTAGCGTAAAGAGCGGGGCGTTGATGAGGAAGCAGCCTCTTTCATATACGAAGTAATTTCTGGTTGTTTTAAGTTTTAATGTCGCTCCTTACTTTCAGTTAAAAAAACTTGTTTTTTTTATTGAATTTCTGGACGTTTTTGAATCAATGCATGTTTTGATTTTGGCTCTCCGCAGAGGAATAATTAAAACAAAATTTGCATTTTTTTTTTGGCTAAATGGCATTTATCATAATTTTGATTGAATGATTTTGAGAAAAAAAGAGCGGGGGAGGAAGCCTAGTTGCCCTCTGATTTTTTGGTTAATTAAAAAGGCAACTATAATTTTTAATTTTTTACGAATATTTTTATTAGTAAAAGGTTTACGTAACTTATAAATTAGCTTACGTAAAGAACTTTTGTATTCTCATATTTTTATTACATATATGAGGGGGTTCGCCCCCTTGTCAGATCCTCGCTCTTTACACTAAAGCTAAAATTTTGTCCCAATTCATTAAGAATGACCCCAGAATCGCAAAAGCCGTAGAATAAATAGTTGAAATTACTAAAAATACTTTAGCGTAAAGAGCGAGGTATTAGGAGGAGGTGAACTCCTCAAATGGGTAATGATTTCTGTTTGTTTTAAGTTTTAATGCTGCTCCTTACTTCCAGCTGAAAGAACTTTTTCATATTTATTTTTTTCATTGTTTTTTCTTTAAATAATGCTAGTAAATCCTGCGCTCCCTTCATGGAGATTTTCTTCCCCCATGACAAACTATCGATGGAAAGTTCCCCCAGCATATCCCCCTCTTCTCAACCCCTCCCCCAACCAAAAAAATCCTCCTGAAAATGCCTGTACACTTCCCAATAACCATTACTACATGTGAGCACTGGTCAAAGTTTGTAACTTGTTGCCCCTCCCAAGGGGACTGTGGGGGAGTAAGTCGTCCCCAAAGACATAGTTATAAGGTTTTTCGACTACGCTGAATAAAATGGCTATCTCAGAATTTTGATCTGTTGACTTTGGTAAAATAATTAGCGTGGGAGGGGGCCTAGGTGCCCTCCAATTTTTTTGGTCACTTAAAAAGGGAACTAGAACTTTTCATTTCCATTAGAATGAGTCCTCTTGCAACATTCTAGGACAACTGGGTCGATACGATCACCCCTGGGAAAAAGAAAAAAAAACAAACAAAAAAACAAAAAAACAAATAAACACGCATCCGTGATCTGCCTTCTGGCAAAAAATACAAAATTCCACATTTTTGTAGATAGGAGCTTGAAACCTCTACAGTAGGGTTCTCTGATACGCTGAATCTGATGGTGTGATTTTCGTCAAGATTCTATGACTTCTAGGGGGCGTTTCCCCCTATTTTCTAAAATAACGCAAATTTTCTCAGGCTCGTAACTTTTGATGGTTAGAACTAAACTTGATGAAACTTATATATTTAAAATCAGCATTAAAATGCGATTCTTTTTATGTATGTATTGGTATCAAAATTCCATTTTGTAGAGTTTTGGTTACTATTGAGCCGGGTCGCTCCTTACTACAGTTCGTTACCACGAACTGTTTGATTCGCTGAGTTTTTCACCGAGCAATGGGGATACTATGATGGGTATGATGGGTAAGTGATGGGTATGAATCGTTTGAAGCCTCTGTGCTTCCAATTAGCTTGAGTTTTGAAATATCAAGCCCTATGTTTACTAGCAAAAAAAAAGTTTTTGTAACGGAAAGTAAGGAGCGACATTAAAACACCAAACTAGGTGACTTACTAGCAAAAAGACCATATTTCTACCTGGTACCCTGTATGAAAATAATTTCATTTAGGTACCCTAAATGAAAGTAAGGAGCGACATTAAAACTTAAAACGAACAGAAATTACTCCGTGTATGAAAGGGGCTTTTCCTCCTCAACGCCCCGCTCTTTACGCTAAAGTTTGACTATTTTCTTAACTCTACTTTTTAAAACAGTAAGAAACTTTAGCGTAAAGAGCGGGGTGTTGAGGAGGAAAAGCCCCTTTCATGTACGGAGTAATTTCTGTTCGTTTTAAGTTTTAATGTCGCTCCTTACTTTCCGTTACAAAAACTTGTTTTTTTATTTAATTTCTGGACATTTTTGAATATGCATGTTTTCGATCTTGGCTCTTCGCACATAAAGAATTAAAACGAAATTTGCATATTAATTAATTGCAATTGATCGGAAGATTTTGAGAAGAAAAAAGCAAAGGAGGAGGCCTAGTTGCCCTCCAAGTTGTTGATTACTTAAAAAGCAACTAGAACTTTTAATTTTTTACAAACGTTTTCATTGGAAAAAAATATACGTAACTTACGAATTAACTTACGTAACGAACTTCTATAGTCGTATGTTTTTATTGCGTA
The DNA here is from genome assembly GCF_032884065.1 of Artemia franciscana. Lineage (NCBI taxonomy): Eukaryota > Metazoa > Arthropoda > Branchiopoda > Anostraca > Artemiidae > Artemia > Artemia franciscana. The sequence continues at coordinate 3,311,524 of NC_088867.1, read as the reverse complement.
TATGAGGGGGTTCAACCCTCGTCCATACCTCGCTCTTTACACTAAAGCTTAGATTGTGTCCCAATTCCTTAAGAATGACCTCTGAATCACAAAGGCCGTAGAATAAATATTTGAAATTATTAAAATGCGTTAGCGTAAAGAGTGAGGTGTAACGAGGAGGTAAACCCCTCATATGTGTAAAAATCTTAGTTCGTTTTAAGTTTTAATACTGCTCCTTACTTTCAGTAGAAAAAACTTTTCTTATTTATTTTTTCATTGTTTTTTCAAATAAAGCTAGAAAATCTTGCGCCCCTTCATTGAAATTCTCTTCCCCCATGAGAAGTCGCTCCATGGAAATATCCTCCCAAGTAACCCCCCCCCCCCTCCCTCAACTCTCCCCTCCCCCTAAACTAAAAAAATCCCTCCTGCAAAAGTCTGTACACTTCCCAGTAACCATTACTATATGTAAACACAGGTCAAAGTTTTCAACTTTGCAGCCCCTCCCACGGGGACTGCGGGGTAGTAAGTCGTCCCTAAAGACATAGTTATCAGGTTTTTCGACTATGGTGAATAAAATGACTATCTCAGAATTTTGATCTGGTGACTTCGGGGAAAAATTGAGCGTGGGAGGGGGCCTAGGTGCCGTCCAATTTTTTCGGTCACTTAAAATGGCACTAGAGCTTTTAATTTCCGTTAGAATGAGTCCTCTTTCAGGATTCTAGGACCACTCAGTCGATACGATCACCCCTGGGGAAAAAAAAAAACAAACACGCATCCGTGATCTGTCTTCTGGCAAAAAATGCGAAATTCCACATTTTTGTAGATAGGAGCTTGAAACTTCTAAAATAAGGTTCTCTGATACGCTGAATCTGATGGTGTGATTTTCGTTAAGATTGTATGACCTTTAGGGTGCGTTTTCCCCTATTTTCTAAAATGAGCCAAATTTTCTATGGCTCGTAACTTTTGATGGGTATAACTGATCTTGATGAAATTTATATATTTAAAATTCGATTCTTTTGATGTAACTATTGGTATTAAAATTCTATTTTTTAGAGTTTCGGTTACTTTTGAGCTGGGTCGCTCCTTACTACAGTTCGTTACCACGAACTGTTTGATAATTCTGAATAGGGCCCCTTCTTTAATTAACATCCCAACTCCTTGTCTAATGAATTGGGGAGAAAAATTTTCAAATTTATATCATAGATATAATACCAGATATTAGCGTGTTGTTGCTTGTGACGAACCTCCTCCGAGATTTCCAATTGCTCTTAATTTTTCTATTTAAAGCCCAGCTCTGTTTTTAATATTTATATCAAATATTTGATGCTCAAAGTTTGTTTTAGATATGTAATAGTCTCCGGTACTGAGCAGAGAACCAAGATTTTGAATCCATCGGACATTCTAAAATTATCGATATAGTACTGGAGTCTATAATATTGGATCTAACTTTGTCTAATACACGGATATAACCTTGTCTAATGAATTGGGGAGGAAACTTTTCAAATTTATTTCATAGATTTAATCAAACAGTTCGTGGTAACGAACTGAAGTAAGGAGCGACCCGGCTCAATAGTAACCAAAACTATAAAAAATTTAGTTTTGATATCAATAGCTACATCAAACGAATTGCATTTTAATGCTGATTTTAAATATATAAGTTTCATCAAGTTTAGTCTTACCCATCAAAAGTTACGAGCCTGAGAAAATTTGCATTATTTAAGAAAATAGGGGGAAACAACCCCTAAAAGTCGTATAATCTTAACGAAAATGACACCATCAGATTCAGCGTATCAGAGAACCCTACTGTAGAAGTTTCAAGCTCCTATCTACAAAAATGTGGAATTTTCTATTTTTTGCCAGAAGACAAATCACGGGTGCGTGTTTATTTGTTTGTTTTTTTGTTTTGTTTTTTTTTTCCCAGGGGTAATCGTATCGACCAACTGGTCCTAGAATGTCGCAAGAGGGCTCATTCTAACGGAAATGAAAAGTTCTAGTGCCCTTTTTAAGTGACCAAAAAAATTGGAGGGCATCTAGGCCCCCTCCCACGCTCATTTTTTTCCCAAAGTCAACGGATCAAAATTTTGAGATAGCCATTTTGTTCAGCATAGTCGAAAATTATAATAACTATGTCTTTGGGAATGAATTACTCCCCCACAATCCCTGGGGGAGGGGCTGCAAGTTACAAACTTTGACCAGTGTTTACATATAGTAATGGTTATTGGGAAGTGTACAGACGTTTTCAGGGGGGATTTTATTTTGTTTGGGGGTGGGGCTGAGGGGAGGGGGCTATGTTGGAGGATCTTTCCTTGGAGGAATCTGTCATGGGGGAAAATCCAATGAAAAGGGCGCAGGATATTCTAGCATTACTATAAGAATACAATGAAAAATAAACATGAAAACGTTTTTTCAAATGAAAGGAAGGAGTAGCATTGAAACTTAAAACGAACAGAGATTATTACGCATATGAGGGGTTCTAAAAATACTTTAGCATAAAGAGCGAGGTATTTAGGAAGAGATAAATACCTCGCTCTTTATGCTAAAGTATTTTTAGTAATTTCAACTATTTATTCTACGGTCTTTCTGATTCAGGGGTTATTCTTAAAGAATTGGGACAAAACTTACGATTTAGTGTAAAGAGCGAGGTATTAACGAGGGTACAAACCCCCTCGTATGCATAACAAAAACATAAGATTATGAAAGTTTGTTACGTAAGTTAATTCTTAAGTTACGTATAATTTTTACTAATAAAAACATTCATTAAAAATTAAAAGTTCTAGTTGCCTTTTTAAGTAACCGAAAAATTGGAGGGCAACTCCTTTTCCACCCCTCAAGACCTCCTTTCACAAGACCTCCTTTTCCACCCCTTATTTCTCAAAATCGTCTGATCAAAACTAAGAGAAAGCCGTTTAGCCAAAAAAAGAATTCATATACAAATTTCATTTTAATAATTTATGTGCGGAGAGCCAAAACCAAACATGCATTAATTCAAAAACGTTCAGAAATTAAATAAAAAAACTGATTTTTTTAGCTGAAAGTAAGGAGCGACATTAAAACTTAAAACGAACAGAAATTACTCCGTATATGAAATGGGTTGTCCCCTCCGCAATCCCTCGCTCTTTACGCTAAAGTTTGACTCTTTGCCACAATTCTACTTTTTAAAACAATTAAAAGCTTTAGCGTAAAGAGCGAGGGATTGCGGAGGGGACAACCCATTTCATATACGGAGTAATTTCTGTTCGTTTTAAGTTTTAATGTCGCTCCTTACTTTCAGCTAAAAAAATAGTTTTTTTATTTAATACCAAATAGCGGCGTGTTGTTGCTTGTGATGAACCTCCTCCGAGACCTCCATTCGCTCTTATTTTTTCTATTTAAAATTCCAACTCTTGTCAATAAACTGAAGCAGATAAGTAGTTTCAATAGAACTGAATAAATATATGATAGGCAGGGCAATACTGCTGCCTAAGCAAAGAGCGATTTAGGCACATTATTTATTTATTACTAATTTATAATTATTTATTTACGCTTTGTATAGAAGGAGTTGTCGTAGAAAATTTGAAAGGGGCGCTTGTTCGATTTGAAATTGAAAGGGCTAGTCCCCTTTTTAATAGTAAAAAGTTATTAGGAGGGGGTGGGGGGCAAAAGGCATCTTCCCCATGCCCATCATTTTTCCAAACACCTCCAATCAAAATTTTGAGATGGTCATTCTGTTTAGCGCAGTGGAAGGTATAATAATTACTTCTTTGAGGATGACAGGCTACCTCAACAGCCCTCAAGGCAAGGGTTGTAAGCTATTTTCGCGGGGCATATAATTTTCTTATAGAAAGCGTCGTCGTGTAGGCTTCAGAGAGGGCTCATTGGATTGGTAATCGTGAGTTCTAGTGCCTTTTTTGAGAGTCAAAGTGATATGATGGCAGCTATCCCCCCACACTTTTTATTTTCCTGAAATACATTTGATGTAGTTATGCGCCAAGGGTATATAAAGTTTTTATGGAAAGAGTGGCCGTGTGGGCTTTAGAGGAGGTTCGTTTTTGAAAATGTGTAGTTTTAGTTCTCTTTTAAGAGTCAAAAGTAATAAAGAGCAGCTTGCCCCCCCCCCCTTGGCATACTTTTTTCCCCAAAAGCATTCGATCGAAGGCATTTTATTCATAATAGTCCAAAAGAATATAAAAATGTTTTCAGGGTGGACACAGCCCCCTATAGCCCAGGGGCAAGGGTTGTACGTTATGCCCCATGGTATATAAAATTTTTATGGAATGGGTGGATGTATAAACTTAGGATCGGATGAAGCTTAATTGATAGAAAATCCGAAGTTCTAGTACCTTTTTTAAGAGTCAAAAGTGAATGAAGGACAATCATTCTCCCCCCTTCAGGTCTGTCATTCCTCAAACCACATCAGATCCAAATTTTAAGGGAGCTATTTTGTTCAGCGTATTTTGAACTTTACTTTCCAACATGACGAAGGAGATTCAGGTGAGCCTTTCAGAGAATGTTGAGCAGATTGTTGAACTAAATTAAAACACGTTGTGCGTATGCGAATTGTTAAAAGGGTGTAAATCAGGAATGACTGGGTAAATTAATTTGGAACCTGAAGGATATGATAAGGGAGATGATTAGATAGGCAATATTGGCATTCTACCACTATTACGACTACCACCACCACTGCTGCTACCACTACTACTACCATACAACTCCATTTACAATATTGAAAGGATATTTGGCCTAAATCAAAAGACGCCATGTGCATATGCAATGTGAAAAAGAAGGTATTTTAAGAATTGATCTACGTATTAAGTTGGATTTTTAAGAGATTGCTTAAAGGGCAAAATCATCTGGTGAAAAGGCAATATGTGTGCACTACTACGCTAATACTACTATTACTGCAGCAACACTAATACTACTACTACTTCAACTACTACTTCTATTACAACTACTTGTAAGGCTAAGAGCATTGAGATGAAAATTTCAAGAAGTATATGAGCAAACAAGGTATCAAAAGGTCACATCAGCAATATCATAGCAATGGCTAATTATATTGAGTTGAAAGTTGATGAGAACTTGAGAACTTGATGAGAGGGGTGTTTAATTGACCAAAATGCAGTACGTTAGTATTACTGCTGCTAAAAGCACTCCCGCTATTACAAATAATACTAGTAGCAGTAATAACAATACTACTTTAGTAGTAGTAGTACTACTACTAATAATAATAATAATAGTAGCAATAATTATATTGAGTTGAAATTTACAGGACTTGATGAGAGGGATGTTCAAATGACCAAAAGGCACTACCTTAGTATTACTGCTGCTACTAATACTCCTGCTTTTACAAATGACACTACTAGCTGTAATAACATTGCTACTACTATGACTGCTATTACAACTATGCCTAATGTTATGAAGGGGAACTGAATATTCAAGGAATTGTGATAGGAAAGGTGAACTGAATCCTTAATGAATTTTGATTGGAAAGTTGAACTTTATTTCAAGGAATTTTGATGGGAAACGTAAACTAAATCACATCACGCTATCTGTATACAGTCTTTCAAAAGGGCATTACAGCACTATATTAGGAACAGTTTGGTTTGTGAAGTTGAAACTAATAGGGCTTTTTGTAGAGGATACGAACAAAATGTCTGCATCCTAATGCTACTGCTTCAACTCAAACTGCTAATACTACCACTATTATTACTACTTCTAATGCTGCTATTGCCACTAAAGCAAAGACTAGTACTATAAATTCTACTGCTACTATTACTAATGTTGCTATTAAAACTAAGGATATCAAGGTGAAAAATTTAAAATGTATTGAAACTGTACGGAACTAAATCGATACGCGCTATGTCCAGACAGGTTGTCAAGAAGACATATCAGGAATGCTTCAGGAACTGTTGATGGATCTGACTCTTTCAGTGTGCGTTGAAGGATATGTTGAAGATATATTTATGTTGAAGAAGGATATGTTGAAGGATATGTTTAAAGTGTTGTGCGCATACTGCTAATGTTGCTACTAGGTAAGCTAAGATTATTAAAGAGAAACTTTTAAGGAATATTTAGGCGGATGTTGAACTATATCCGAACGAACTTTGAACATGCGGATTTTCAAAGAGGTAACAAAGCAATATCTAAAGAATGGAGTATATTATTAAGTTATACCTTTAAGGCTAATTTGTTGCGGATTTTGAATAAGCCAGAAGACATATGTGTAGACTATTAATAATGCCACTAGAGTTACTGTAACTCATGGGCCTAGGGGTATTAAGATGAAACTTAAGGGGACATTTAGAAGGACATTCAATTAAACGAAAAAATTATATGTTTGCAGGTTTTCAAAAGGGCATGTAAGCAATGTCATGGGCAGTGACGTTCTATAATAGATAGAAATGTTGTTAAAACTTTTAAAGGAGCTTTTTTAATTCAAAATTGAAAGTTTTATTGCCACTTTTAAGAGTAAAAAGAAACTGGAGGGCAAGCAGACCTTTTACGAAGCCCATTAATTTTCAAACCCATCCATTCAAAAAGGATTTTCGACTCAAGCAGCCGAGCGAACCTTACGATGGTTCGGGCATCTGCTTCGAATGCCATTACATCTATCCGCAAAGATGATCTATGACTTCGACCCTATAAAATTTGGTTGGAAGCAACCTCGTGGCCGACCGAAGAAACGTTGGTCCGACAGCCTGTCCGAGTTCTTGGCGATGGCAAACATCAGACAGGGCGAAGAGCAAATACTCGCCATGGACCGAAGTGGGTGGAGGAGGCAGACGTCACTCTCTGCGCCGAGCAGTGCCCGGCAGGAGACTTAAGTCAAGTAATTTTGTTGAGTCAATTTTGACTCAACAAAATGTTGAGTCAACAATGTTGAGTCAATTGTTGAGTCAACTTTAAGTCAATTTTGTTGAGCACAGCAGAATGGTCCAGCGGCTATATCTCTAAGGGGTATTGGGTATGTCAATCCCGCACAGCCATTCATTTGACCCATTATAATGAAAAAATAAATCACCAACGCAACAGCACACACACACATAAAAAAAAGACAGAAGGAGAAAAGGAAGACTGTTTTCCTACATTAGTAATTAATATAGATTAATGCTTGAATGAAGCCTCAGCCCCACTCATCCATCCAATTACATAGGTAAAACAGCCTAGTAATACATAATCAACCATAAAGAATAATCCATAGACAGGCAGTCGTATCGTAAGTAAGTATAAGTCATCATTTACCAAATATTAAAAACAATAGAAAAAGACAAATAATTCACAGGCGACAACCCAACACGAAGGCTCATCAGGAGAATACATACTTGCCTATAGGGTTTCGGAACTTTAAATTCCCTACCCAGGCAAGTGGCGTGCCTACCATAAATTCCCTATTTTATCCCCGTGATAGGTATCACCCCCAAAATATATGCCTATGAAGAAACAAATGTAGAACAACCAATTAACACCAAAACTAGCTTATTTTACCTTGGTTCTGACCCCCGTGTATTTATATTACCAATTCACAATCTATATTAATACTAAACAATTATAAAAAAATTTTCACTACTTCAAATTTTCTCTATTGATGTAATGTGACGTAGATAAAATTTAAGGAAATGAATGCAAAATAAGACCTTTTGAAAATACAATATATGCAAAATCCTCCAGAAATCCACTGTTAAAAATTAGGGACACGCCAAGCTCAGTACCAAGGAAAATCAAAATCAACCAAAATCGCTAAGTATTTCAAGATAATTCTTTCAGTATTTATTTAAAATATCGTTATAATGAAAACTGAATTTTTTAAATTGCCTAGTTAATTTATTTACAGAAAAAACCTCTTAAAACAATTTTTGGCTTAAAATTTTACATCTATTTTTAAAATCAATATAATTACTGCAAATCCTTGCATATCTAAGTAACTGTGAGTAAAAAAAAAAAACTGAAAAGATATAAAATATTTTTTATGAAAAAGACTACAGCTACTACAACTACTACTAATAACTCACTGCAGCACAAAGCCATCTGAGGCCAACACAGCTAAGCACGCTCCTCTTCCAACCTAATCTACTCAAGGCCTCCCTCTTTACACCCTCCCATGAAGCTCCCTTTTCATTTAAATCTTTATTTATGACATCCTCCCAGCCCAGACAAGTACGACCTGCTTTCCGTGTAGCCCCAGACGGTTCGCCAAAGAGGACAATCTTCGGCAATCTGTCATCCTTCATCCGCGGAACGTGGCCTAGCCACCTCAACCTTTCTATCATTATAGCTCTAGAAAGCGGGATTGAACCACATTTTTGGTACATCCTATTGTTTGAAACACGGTCAGTCAGCCGTAGAACAATCCGTAGGCAATTTCTCTGGAAAATATCTAGTGAATTTTCATCTGCCCTTTGGAGCGTCCATGCTTCAGAGCCATATTTGACCACCGTCATCACTGTAGCTTCCAATATTCTAATCTTGGTTTGTAGACTTATCTTCCTATTCTTCCAAACTTTTTTTAACTGTGAAAAAACACCCTGAGCTTTAGCTATTCTACTTTTAACATCTTCACTGCTCCCACCATCTTTACTAATAATACTACCAAGGTAACTGAAGCTCCCAACCTGATCAATCTTTTCGTTACCTAATGTCACCTGTTCATCTTCACTTATTCCTAGCCTTAGTGACTTAGTCTTCTTAACATTAATTTTCAAGCCTATTTTAGCACCCTGAACTCGCAAAACCTTTAAAAATTCATTCATTTTGCTCACACTTTCAACTAATATGCTTAAATCATCAGCATAATCTAAGTCCAGGAGAGTTTTTCCTCCCCATTTGATTCCGTGGTCTCTAATCGCCTTTTTTTGCACCTTAAGACGAAGTCCATCAAAATGATCCACATAAAGGAGGATAGAACACAACACTGCTGAACTCTTGATTCAATAAAAAACCAGTTGCTAACCTCATTTCCTACCTTAACTGCAGCAGTGTTATTCTCCTGCATAGCACAAATCACTTTAATGTATTTTTCTGGTATACCATATAAGGATAATATCATTGCTAACGCTCCTCTATCAACAGAATCGAAAGCTTGTCAGAATTGATAAAACTGAGGACCAAAGGTTTTTCTAAAATCATTAGGTGCCTCCCCTTTTTTAAAAATCATATTCATAGTCTTCAGTAGGTTATCCCTAACCTCAGAGCCACCATATTTAAGAAACTAATTTATCACACTATCAGCGCCTGGAGCCTTGTTATTTTTTAATCCTTTTAGTACTGTCGCTAATTCTTCCTCACTAAACAAATCTTCCTTCGTATCCAAGGTATTACAAACTTTTTAATTTTTATCTTTATCTTTTCCTACAACTGTATCTCGGTTTAGCACATTCTCAAACTGTTCCACCCATCTGTCTTTAACTTTTTCCTCATCACTAATTGTGGCCCCATTTCTATCTTTAATTAAATAAAAAAAACAAGTTTTTTGAAATGAAAGTAAGGAGCGACATTAAAACTTAAAACGAACAGAAATTACTCCTTATATGAAAGGGGTTTTTCCTCCACGACGCCCCGCTCCTTGCGCTAAAGTTTTTTATTGTTTTAAAAAGTAGAGTTGCGAAAAAGAATCAAACTTTAGCGCAAGGAGCGGGGCGTCGAGGAGGAAAAACCCCTTTCATATAAGGAGTAATTTCTGTTCGTTTTAAGTTTTAATGTCGCTCCTTACTTTCATTTCAAAAAGCTTGTTTTTTTTATTTAATTTCTGAAAGTTTTTGAATTAATGCATGTCTGATTTTGGCTCTCCGTACATAAGTTATTAAAATGAAATTTGCATATTAATTCTTTTTTTGGCTAAATGGCTTTTTCTTAGTTTTGATCAGACGATTTTGAGAAATAAGGGGTGGGGAAGGAGGCCTAGTTGTCCTCCAATTTTTTGGTTACTTAAAAAGGCAACTAGATCTTTTAATTTTTAACGAACGTTTTTATTAGTAAAAAAAATACGCCACTTAAGAATTAACTTACGTAACAAACTTTTATATTCTTATATTTTTGATTATATATATGAGGGGGTTGGTCCCCTCGTTAATACCTCGCTCTTCACACTAAATCTTGTTTTGTCCCAGTTCTTTAAGAATGACCCCTGAATCAGAAAGGCCGTAGAATAAATAGTTGAAATTACTTAAAAAATTTTTAGCATAAAGAGTGAAGTATTTATCTCCTCCTAAATACCTCGCTCTTTATGCTAAAGTATTTTTAGAACCCCTCATTTGCGTAATAATCTCTGTTCGTTTTAAGTCTTGATGCTTCTCGTTACTTTCAATTGAAAAAACTTTTTCATGTTTATATTTTCATTGTTTGTTTTTTTATAGTAATGCTAGAAAGCCCTGCGCCCTTTTGATTGAAAATCTCTTCCCCCATGAAATATTCCCCCAAGAAAAGATCCTCCCATATAGCCCCCTCCCCTGAACCCCACACCCAAACCAAAAAAATCCCCCTGATAACGTCGGTACACTTCCCAGTAACCATTACTGTATGTAAACATTGGCCAAAGTTTGTAACTTGCAGCCCCTCTCCCAGGGACTGTGGGGGGTACGTCATCCCCAAAGACATAGTTATTATGGTTTTAGACTATGCGGAACAAAATGGCTATCTCAAAATTTTGATCCGTTGACTTTCGTAAAAAAATGAGCGTGGGAGGGGGCCTAGGTGCCCTCCAATTTTTTTGGTCACTTAAAAAGGGCACTAGAACTTTTTATTTCCGTTAGAATGAGCCCTCTTGCGACATTCTTGGACCACTTGGTCGATACGATGACCCCTGGGAAAAAAAAAACAAACAAAAAAACAAATAAACACGCACCCGTGATTTGTCTTCTGGCAAAAAATACGAAATTCCACATTTTTGTAGATAGGAGCTTGAAACTTCTACAGTAGGGTTCTCTGATACGCTGAATCCGATGGTGCGATTTTCGTTAAGATCCTATGACTTTTAGGGGGTGTTACCCCCTATTTTCTAAAATAAGGCAAATTTTCTCAGGCTCGTAACTTCTGATGACAAAGACTAAATTTGATGAAACTTATATATTCAAAATCAGCATAAAAATCTGATTCTTTTGATATATCTTTTAGCATTGAAATTCCGTTTTTTAGAGTTTCGTTTACTATTGAGCCGGGTCGCTCCTTACTACAGTTCGTTACCACGAACTGTTTGACTGGTACTATTCCGGATTGACTACTCCCTTTCAATTTATTAACATGGCAGTATAATATTTTACTATTATGCCGTCTAGCTTCATCTTCCAGATCCTCAGCAATTTTATCCATGGCCTCCACTTCACATCTCCTTAGTTCATATTTTTATGCTTTCTCCACTTTCTTTACATTACTTTTGTTTTCATACGACCTATCACTCAGATAATTCTTGTACAAACCCCTTTTACTCTCTATTAAACCTAAAGCTTTTTCACTAATATTCTTAGTTGCTGTCTTAGTACTTTACCCTAAGACACCATCAGCAACTTCACAAATTTTTTTTCTAAAATTATTCCACCCATCTTCCACATTGTCACATTTTAAACTCTCAAGTTTAGTATTCAATTGTTCCTGGAAGGTTTTTCTCAAATTTTCATCCGGGAGGTAGTTACCCTGCCGAAATTTCAGCTTTAAATTAACCTTAGACAGTACTAGATGGCGATCTTTACTTTTAACATCAATAACAGCACTCCTATACACCCTAGTATCTTGTATTGTTCCTGCAAGTATTCGGTTTATAATAACATAATCAGTAAGGTTTGCTGTCTTACCGTCACGTGATTACCATGTCAACTTATGGGCCATTTTGTGACCAAACACCGTATTGGTTATAGCTAGGTTGTTATACCTACAAAATTGCAAAAGTCTATAGCCATTACTGTTTTCTTTTCCTACACCAAATTGACCTAGGCTAGAATACCATCTATCCCTATTTCTACCAACCTGGACGTTAAAATCTGCTAGCAAAGACACAATATTTCTACCTGGTACCCTGTATATTTGCTCCTGTAACTGTAAGTAAAATTAATCTGAATCACTAGTATCTCCATAAGTTGGTTCAACAGTGGCATATACTACTATAACTGATACCCTGAACTTTTTAGTCATAAAATGAGCAAATAAATAAAAAAACAAGTTTTTTTAAATGAAAGTAAGGAGCGACATTAAAACTTAAAACAAACAGAAATTACTCCGTGTATGAAAGGGGCTTTTCCTCCTCAACGTCCCGCTCTTTACGCTAAAGTTTGACTCTTTCTCTTAACTCTACTTCTTAAAACAGTAAAAAACTTGAGCGTAAAGAGCGGGACGTTGAGTAGGAAAGGCCCCTTTCATATACGGAGTAATTTCTGTTCGTTTTAAGTTTTAATGTCGCTCCTTACTTTCATTCAAAAAAACTTGTTTTTTTATTTAATTTCTGGACGTTTTTTAATTGATGCATGTTTTGATCTTGGCTCTCCGCACATAAATAATTAAAACGAAATTTGCATATTAATTATTTTTTTTTGGCTAAATGTCTTTCTCATAGTTTTAATCGGAAGATTTTGAGAAAAAAGGAGAGAGGGAGGAAGCCTAGTTGCCCTCCAATTTTTTGATTACTTAAAAAGGAAACTAGAATTTTAACTTTTTTACAAACATTTTATTAGTAAAAAATATACAAATATATCGTAATATCGTAAGTTATTTACGAATTAACTTACGTAACGAACTTCTATATTCGTATGCTTTTATTGCGTATATGCGGGAGTTCACCCCTCGTCGATCTTCGCTCTTTAAACTAAAACTTAAATTCTGTCCCAATTCCTTAAGAATGACCCTTGAATCACAAAGGCCGTAGAATAAATAGTTGAAATTAATAAAAATACTTTAGCGTAAAGAGCGAGGTTTTACGAAGAGGTAAACCCCTCATAGTCGCAATAATTTCAGCTCGTTTTAAGTTTTAATGCTTTTCCTCACTTTCAGTAGAAAAAACTTTTCATATTTATTTTTTTATTGTGTATTTTTAAATAATGCTAAGAAATCCTGCGCCCCCTTGATTGAAAGTCTCTTCCCCCATGAGAAGTTTTCCATGGAAAGATCCTCCCACGTAACCCTCCCACATCAACTCTCCCTCTCAAATCAAAATAATTCCCCTGAAAACGTCCGTACACTTCCCAGTAACCATTACTATATGTAAACACAGGTCAAAGTTTGTAACTTGCAACCCCTCCCACGGGGACTGCGGGGGAGTAAGTCGTCCACAAAGACATTGTTATTAGGTTTTTGGACTATGGTGAATAAAATAGCTATCTCAGAATTTTAATCCGGTGGCTTTGGAGAAAAAATGAGCGTGGGAGGGGGCCTAGGTGCCCTCCAATTTTTTTATTGCTTAAAAACAGCACTAGAACTTTTAATTTTCATTAGAAAGAGCTCTCTCGTGACATTCTAGGACCACTGGGTCAATACGATCACTCCTGAAAAAAAAAAAAAAAAAAAAAAAAAAAAAAAAAAAAAAAAAAATAAACACGCATCCGTGATTTGTATTCTGGCAAAAAAGTGAAATTCCACATTTTTGTAGATAGGAGTTTGAAACTTTTACAATATGGTTCTCTAATACGCTGAATCTGATGGTGTGGTTTCGCTAAGATTCTATGACTTTTAGGGGGTGTTGTCCCCTATTTTCTAAAATGAGGCAAATTTGCTCAGGCTCGTAACTTTTGATAGGTAAGACTAATCTTGATGAAACTTATATATTTAAAATCAGCATAAAAATGCAATTTTTTTTTATGTAACTATTGGTATCAAATTCCATTTTTTCGAGTTTTGGTTACTATTGAGCCGGGTCGCTCCTTACTACAGTTCGTTACCACGAACTGGTTGATTAGTATTCTATTATTAATACCTTCCCAACCTAAACAAGGCTTAGCAGCTTCCTTATTCATCATGAGCCCTTTTCCCAGTCTATGTACCCCATCCTTCCTGCCTGAGTAAACAAATTCTATGTCTCCTAATTTCATGCTTACTACCCCTGGGATATGAGTTTCTAAAACTCGTAATAAAGCCAGTTCAAACCGCCTTAATTCGTCAGTCAAAATGTCGATGCGATAGTAATTTTTTAACGTCGTAACATCCCAAGTTCCAACTTTCATGTTCTTTGAATCCTAAATAATGACAAAGACCTCACAGCCTTTCCACAATAGAAATACAGAAGAAAGAATAATGAGGACTTTTTTTTCCCAAGACAGTGAACGAACAAAACCTATTTGAATATTTCGGCCCTATATCTAAGGGCCGTCTTCAGCAAAGAAAATAACAAACAATAACGCAGTTACAATAAAAGTTCTTGGTTGAAAATCCAGTTTTTAAAATAGCCAAGGCACCATCACTTCCTCACGAAAAGTTCAACCAAGACTGTGTGATAAAAGCTAGCATTTTACAAGCTAAAAAGGTTCATTCATTTCACTAACTGTACTTATTAAAAATTCAAATAATTTCTTATTGCGATATTTGCCTTCTCTGCAGCTAATCTTGTATTTCTTTTGGGATTGGGCTTGTTTTTATTCGTTCCTATTTTTGTTTTATTTTGAATCAGGTTATTTTCTATAATTAATTTTGTGTACATAGGGTTGAGTGTGTTTTCACCCAAGTCTCTATTTAGGGATGTATTATTATTTAAGTTTCGTTTGATTTCGATTGCCTTGCGGACAGTTTGTTTGATTCCTAGGACATTGATTGCTTAAATCTGAATCGAAATATATGGAGTTATTTTTAGATTTTAATGCTTTTTCAATACTTTCTTTGTGTTGCTGTAATCTTGTTCCTAAATTTTGGTGAGTTCGACTAGTTTAATAATTTACACAACTACATGGTATTTGATACACCCCTCTTAGACGAGTAACTGGGGCTTTATCCTTACCAGAATTGAGAAGATTCATTATACTTAAATTGCTTGTGAAAACAACACGTAAATTATTTTTTAAACTAACTTTTTTCAGTTTTGAAGTAATTTTCGGAATATAAGGTAGATAAATCGTGATTTTGGGTTTATTCGAATCGATTACTGGTGTGGGATTTAAGGCTTTAGAAGAATGCATCTTTAATCTTTAAGCAATAACAGCATTTATGAGAAAAATTGGGTACCCGTTGCCAACAAGTATGTCCGTAATAAAATTCAATCAAATTCAAAAATACGGCTCTGAACAGGTATTAAGTACTCTATCCATAATAGACATTACCACACTTCTTTTAGGCCGTGGAGGATGGTTAGATTTGAAGTGAAGGTATCTATTATTATGCGTAGGTTTTTTGTAAACCGTAAAATCAAGTTTATTCACTTTACGTATTATCAATACATCTAAAAAAGGTATTTTTCCATCTGTTTCGGTCTCTAGAGTGAATCGCAGGTTTATTTCGTAAGTATTTAAATGTTCTAGAAAACCTTTAAGTTCACTTTCGCCATAATTGCAAACTGAAATTACGTCGTCCTTGAAACGTCCCCAAAACACACGATAAAGAAAATACGAATCCAGGGCCCAATTTTCTAGATTCTCGACGAAAATATTTGCGAGTAGGCCTGATAGAGGTGATCCCATAGGAAGGCCCCTTACCTGTTTGTAATATGAATCTCGAAACTCGAAGTGCATGGAATATTTGTTACATAATTTAACCAAATGCATGAGAACGTCAATGTCTAGACCTATAGATGACTCTTCGATTAGATGATAATTGTTTTCCAGTTTATTTTGTAATAATTGCTAAGATTTTAAAACATCAATACTAGTTTACATGGAAACTATGCCAAAGCTGCTTAATATGGAATTTTCACAAATGTTTATCTGTTCAGTTTTTCTACAAGATCAAATGAATTTTTTATTTAAGATTTTTGGGAGTGAAGCAATGGTTTAAATGCACTGCATAACCATTTTCCAATGTTTGAGGTAGGTGATTTTGTACTAGCTACGATGGGTCTTAGAGGGATGCTTTGTTTTTGCAACTTTGGTAATCCATAAAACTTTGAGCAAAAAATGCCAAGAAGTATTTTTTGGCCGTCTTCAGCAAAGAAATTAACAAACAATAACGCACTTACAGTAAAAGTTCTCGGTTAAAAATCCAGTTTTTAAAATACCCAAGGCATCATCACTTCCTAACGAGAAGTTCAGCCAAGACTGTGTGATAAAGGCTAACATTTTACAAGCTAAAAAGTTTCATTCATTTCACTCACTGTATTTATTAAAATTGGAATAATTTCTTATTGCGATTAAATAAAAAAACAAGTTTTTTTTAACTAAAACTAAGGAGCGAGATTAAAACTTAAAACGAACAGAAATTACTCCGTGTATGAAAGGGGCTGTTCGCTTCTCAACGCCCCGCTCTTTACGCTAAATTTTGACTCTTTCTCTCAATTCTACTTTATTAAACAGTAAAAAAACTTTAGCGTAAAGAGCGGGCGTTGAGAAGGGAGCAGCCCCTTTCATACACAGAGTAATTTCTGTTTGTTGTAAGTTTTAATGTCGCTCCTTACTTTCAGTTAAAAAAAGTTAATTAAACGTTAAAAAGTTAATTAAAAAGTCTATGTACCCCATCCTTCCTGCCTGAGTAAACAAATTCTATGTCTCCTAATTTCATGCTTACTACCCCTGGGATATGAGTTTCTAAAACTCGTAATAAAGCCAGTTCAAACCGCCTTAATTCGTCAGTCAAAATGTCGATGCGATAGTAATTTTTTAACGTCGTAACATCCCAAGTTCCAACTTTCATGTTCTTTGAATCTTAAATAATGACAAAGACCTCACAGCCTTTCCACAATAGAAATACAGAAGAAAGAAAAATGAGGACTTTTTTCCCAAGACAGTGAACGAACAAAACCTATTTGAATATTTCGGCCCTATATCTAAGGGCCGTCTTCAGCAAAGAAAATAACAAACAATAACGCAGTTACAATAAAAGTTCTTGGTTGAAAATCCAGTTTTTAAAATAGCCAAGGCACCATCACTTCCTCACGAAAAGTTCAACCAAGACTGTGTGATAAAAGCTAGCATTTTACAAGCTAAAAAGGTTCATTCTTTTCACTAACTGTACTTATTAAAAATTCAAATAATTTCTTATTGCGATATTTGCCTTCTCTGCAGCTAATCTTGTATTTCTTTTGGGATTGGGCTTGTTTTTATTCGTTCCTATTTTTGTTTTATTTTGAATCAGGCTATTTTCCATAATTAATTTTATGTACACAGGGTTGAGTGTGTATTCACCCAAGTCTCTATTTAGGGATGTATTATTATTTAAGTTTCGTTTGATCTCGATTGCCTCGCGGACAGTTTGTTTGATTCCTACGTCATTGCTAATTAGAATTGTTTCGTCAAATAGAACATAATGATTTGAATTTTCATAAATATTATTGCTGAAAGCTGAATCGAAAGATATGGAGTTATTTTTAGATTTTAATGTTTTTTTTTAATGAAATAATAATACATCCCTAAATAGAGACTTGGGTGAATACACGCTCAACCCTATGTACACAAAATTAATTATAGAAAATAACCTTATTCAAAATAAAACAAAATAGGAATGAATAAAAACAAGCCCAGTCCCAAAAGAAATACAAGATTAGCTGCAGAGAAGGCAAATATCAATCAGTTCGTAGTAACGAAATGTAGTAAGGAGCGACCCGGCTCAATAGTAAACGAAACTCTAAAAAAATGGAATTTTGATACTAAAAGATACATCAAAAGAATCGTATTTTTATGCTGATTTTATTGTATAAGTTTCATCAAATTTATTCTTTGTCATCGAAAGTTACGAGCCTGAGAAAATTTACCTTATTTCCGAAAATAGGGGGAAACACCCCCTAAAAGTGATAGAATCTCAACAAAAATCACACCATCACATTCAGCTTATCACAGAACCCTATTGCAAGGAATTCAAGATCCTATCTACAAAAATATGGAATTTCGTATTTTTTGCCAGAAGACAGATCGACCAAATGATCCTAGAATGTCGCAAGAGGGCTCATTATAACGGAAATGAAAAGCTCTAGTGCCATTTTTCAGTGACAAAATAATTGGAGGGCACCTAGGCCCCCTCCCACGCTCATTTTTCCTCAAAGTCAACGGATCAAAATTTAGAAATAGCCATTTTGTTCAACATAGTCGAAAACCATAATAACTATGTCTTTGGGGATGACTTATTCCCCCAAAATCACCGGGGTAGGGGCGGCAAGTTACAAACTTTGACCAGTGTTTACATACAGTAACGGTAATTGGGAAGTGTATAGACGTTTTCAGGGGGATTTTTCAGGCTTGGAGGGGAAGGGTTGAGGGGAGGGGGCTATGTGGGAGGATCTTTCCTGGGATAAATATGTCATGAGGGAAGAGAAATTCAATGAAAAGGGCGCAGGATTTTCTAGCATTAATATGAAAAAAAAACAATGAAAACATAAACATGAAAAAGTTTTTTCAATTGAAAGTAAGGAGTAGCATTAAATCTTAAAATGAACAGAGATTATTACGCATATGAGGGGTTCTTCTATTCCTAAATACCTCGTTCTTTATGCTAAAGTATCTTTAGTAATTTCAACTATTTATTCTATGGCCTTTCTGATTCAGGGGTCATTCTTAAAGCATTGGGACCAAACTTAAGCTTTAGAGTAAAGAGCGAGGTATTAATGAGGGGACAAATCCCCTCATATACATAATAAAAATATAAGAGTATAGAAGTTTGTTACGTAAGTTAATTCTCAAGTTATGTATATTTTTTACTAATAAAAACGCTCGTTAAAAATTAAAAGTTCTAGTTGCCTTTTTAAGTAACCGAAAAATTGGAGGGCAACTAGGCCTCCTTCCCCACCCCTTATTTCTCAAAATCGTCTGATCAAAACTAATAGAAAGCCATTTAGCCAAAAAAAGAATTATTATGCAATTTTCATCTTAATAATTTATGTGTGGAGAGCCAAAATCAACCATGCATTAATTCAAAAAACGTTCAGAAATTAAATAAAAAAAACTAGTTTTTTTTAACTGAAAGTAAGGAGCGACATTAAAACTTACAACGAACAGAAATTACTCTGTGTATGAAAGGGGCTGCTCCCTTCTCAACGCCCGCTCTTTACGCTAAAGTTTTTTACTGTTTAATAAAGTAGAATTGAGAGAAAGAGTCAAAATTTAGCGTAAAGAGCGGGGCGTTGAGAAGGGAACAGCCCCTTTCATACACGGAGTAATTTCTGTTCGTTTTAAGTTTTAATGTCGCTCCTTATTTTCAGTTAAAAAAACTAGTTTTTTTATTTAATCGCAATAAGAAATTATTCCAATTTTAATAAATACGGTGAGTGAAATGAATGAAACTTTTTAGCTTGTAAAATGTTAGCTTTTATCACACAGTCTTGGCTGAACTTCTCGTTAGGAAGTGATGATGCCTTGGGTATTTTAAAAACTGGATTTTTAACCGAGAACTTTTACTGTAAGTGCGTTATTGTTTGTTAATTTCTTTGCTGAAGACGGCCAAAAAATACTTCTTGGCATTTTTTGCTCAAAGTTTTATGGATTACCAAAGTTGCAAAAACAAAGCATCCCTCTAAGACCCATCGTAGCTAGTACAAAATCACCTACCTCAAACATTGGAAAATGGTTATGCAGTGCATTTAAACCATTGCTTCACTCCCAAAAATCTTAAATAAAAAATTCATTTGATCTTGTAGAAAAACTGAACAGATAAACATTTGTGAAAATTCCATATTAAGCAGCTTTGGCATAGTTTCCATGTAAACTAGTATTGATGTTTTAAAATCTTAGCAATTATTACAAAATGAACTAGAAAACAATTATCATCTAATCGAAGAGTCATCTATAGGTCTAGACATTGACGTTCTCATGCATTTGGTTAAATTATGTAACAAATATTCCATGCACTTCGAGTTTCGAGATTCATATTACAAACAGGTAAGGGGCCTTCCTATGGGATCACCTCTATCAGGCCTACTCGCAAATATTTTCGTCGAGAATCTAGAAAATTGGGCCCTGGATTCGTATTTTCTTTATCGTGTGTTTTGGGGACGTTTCAAGGATGACGTAATTTCAGTTTGGAATTATGGCGAAAGTGAACTTAAAGGTTTTCTAGAACATTTAAATACTTACGAAATAAACCTGCGATTCACTCTAGAGACCGAAACAGATGGAAAAATACCTTTTTTAGATGTATTGATAATACGTAAGGTGAATAAACTTGATTTTACGGTTTACAAAAAACCTACGCATAATAATAGATACCTTCACTTCAAATCTAACCATCCTCCACGGCCTAAAAGAAGTGTGGTAATGTCTATTATGGATAGAGTACTTAATACCTGTTCAGAGCCGTATTTTTGAATTTGATTGAATTTTATTACGGACATACTTGTTGGCAACGGGTACCCAATTTTTCTCATAAATGCTGTTATTGCTTAAAGATTAAAGATGCATTCTTCTAAAGCCTTAAATCCCACACCAGTAATCGATTCGAATAAACCCAAAATCACGATTTATCTACCTTATATTCCGAAAATTACTTCAAAACTGAAAAAAGTTAGTTTAAAAAATAATTTACGTGTTGTTTTCACAAGCAATTTAAGTATAATGAATCTTCTCAATTCTGGTAAGGATAAAGCCCCAGTTACTCGTCTAAGAGGGGTGTATCAAATACCATGTAGTTGTGTAAATTATTAAACTAGTCGAACTCACCAAAATTTAGGAACAAGATTACAGCAACACAAAGAAAGTATTGAAAAAGTATTAAAATCTAAAAATAACTCCATATATTTCGATTCAGATTTAAGCAATCAATGTCCTAGGAATCAAACAAACTGTCCGCAAGGCAATCGAAATCAAACGAAACTTAAATAATAATACATCCCTAAATAGAGACTTGGGTGAATACACACTCAACCCTATGTACACAAAATTAATTATAGAAAATAACCTAATTCAAAATAAAACAAAAATAGGAACGAATAAAAACAAACTCAATCCCAAAAGAAATACAAGATTAGCTGCAGAGAAGGCAAATATCGCAATAAGAAATTATTCCAATTTTTAATAAATACAGTTAGTGAAATGAATGAACCGTTTTAGCTTGTAAAATGTTAGCTCTTATCACAAAGTCTTGGCTGAACTTTTCGTAAGGAAGTGATGGTGCCTTGGCTATTTTAAAAACTGGATTTTTAACCGAGAACTTTTATTGTAAGTCCGTTATTGTTTGTTATTTCCTTTGCTGAAGACGGCCCTTAGATATTGGGCCGAAATATTCAAATAGGTTTTGTTCGTTCACTGTCTTGGGAAAAAAGTCTTCATTTTTCTCTCTTCTGTATCTCTTTAAATCTTTGAAATTATTTTGGCCTCAGGAAAAGCAATGGTCCCGGATACCAGTGCAGGATGGGAACCAACATATTTTCTCATGTCTACACCGAAGCGCTTAAGCCGGCTCAGAATCGCACAGCAAGAGGTCCCTGGGACCTCCAGTAAGTTGGAGGCTTTGTGCAATCCTGGGCCCATCTTGGTCACAACATGGTTTTCAGCACTTGGAGATCCTCTTCTATCAACAAGAGTCGAAATCCTGCACAGACAAAGTCCCATTATAAATTCATGCCTACAAATATTATACTACTACGGGGAGGCAGCCCATAGTAGATAAATTAGATAAAATAATATGAAAAAGACTATCAAACAGTTCGTGGTGACGAACTGTAATAAGGAGCGACGCGGCTCAATTGTAACCAAAGCTCTAAAAAATGGAATTTTGGTATCAATAGCTACATAAAAAGAGTCGCATTTTGATTCTAATTTTAAATATGTAAGTTTCATCAAGTTTAGTAATACCCATCGAAAGTTACGAGCCTGAGAAAATTTGCTTTATTTTAGAAAACAGGGGGAAACACCCCTAAAAGTCATAGAATCTTAACGAAAATCACACCATCAGATTCAGCGTATGAGAGAACCCTATTGTAAAGGTTTCAAGCTCCTATATACAAAAATGTGGAATTTTGTGTTTTTTTTTTTGCCAGAAGGCAGATCACGGATGCGTGTTTATTTGTTTTTTGTTTTTGTTTTTTCCAGGGGTGATCGTATCGACCCATTGGTCCTAGAATGTTGCGAGAGATCTCATTCTAATGGAAATGAAAAGTTCTAGTGCCCTTTTTAAGTGACTGAAAAAACTGATTGGCACCTAGACCCCCTCCCACGCTAATTATTTTCCCAAAGTCACCGGATCAAAATTCTGAGATAGCCATTTTATTCAGTGTATTCGAAAAACCTTATAACTATGTCTTTGGGGACGATTCACTTCCCCACAGTCCCCGTGGGAGGAGCTACAAGTTACAAACTTTGACCAGTGATTACATATAGTAATGGTTATGGGGAAGTGTACAGACGTTTTCAGGGGGGTTCTTTGGTTGAGGGGAGGGGTTGAGAAGAGGGGTATATGTTGTGGGAACTTTCCATCGAGGAATTTGTCATTGGGGAAGAAAATTTCCATGAAGAGAGCGTAGGATTTTCTAGCATTATCCAAAAAAAAAACAATGAAAAAATAAATATGAAAAGGTTTTTTCATCTGGAAGTTAGGAGCAGCATTGAAACTTAAAAACGAACAGATTTTATTATGCATACGAGGGGCTCACCTCCTCCTAATACCTCGCTCTTTACGCTAAAGCATTTTTAGTAATTTCAACTATTTATTCTACGGCTTTTATGATTCAGGGGTCATTCTTAAGGATAAGGGACAAAATTTAAGCTTTAATGTAAAGAGAGAGGTACTGACGGGGGGGGGGGGAGGATGTTTTGAGAACTCAATTTCATAAGGACGATTATCCATCTTAGTTTTTTAATATGGCCCTCTCAGGACAGAGGCTATAAATCTGTTATATAATAATCACATAACAAACAGTCTTAAAACTGAATACAGACTTACCTTTGCCTACAATGCTACGGACCACAGTTGCATTATAAGGATTTATTATCTCATTTTTGAACTCCCCATTCACTGCTTGCTCGTATAGATCAACCATAAATTTGGGTGGATTTTGGAGCCTTCGACCAGAAACCTTAAACAGAACTAATTTTTGTAAATACGATAAAAATAGTAATCAAAACAATAATAGTGATAATAATAACCCATGTAATATATAATTATACTATTAATATTGATCAATATATATATATATATATATATATATATATATATATATATATATATATATATATATATATACATATATATATATATATATATATATATATATATATATATATATATATATCTATATATATATATATATATATATATATATATATATAGATTTATATATATATATATACATATATATATATATATATATATATATATATATATATATATATATATATATATGTATATATATATATATACATGTATATATATATATATATATATATATATATATATATATATATATATATATATATATATATATATATATATATAGATTTATACATATATATATAAATATAAATATATATATATATATATATATATATATATATATATATATATATATATATATATATATATATATAAATATATATATATCTATCTATATATATAAAAATAAGTTGTCTGTCTGTGTGTCTGTCTGTCAGGTGACGTCTTGTTCCTGTGTCGACTGAAGTCATGAAGTTAGTTGTCGTCATTTTTGCTATGACGGTGACGTCATTAAAGATATTTAAGACATGCGTTCACGGAAAAATGTTTAATTGTAAAATGACCGAAGAACCTACAATGGCAACAGCCGAGGAAGCTGCTCAAAGAGTCTATGCCAAAAAACTTGCTGCTGATAGAGAAAGTAAGAAAAGAAAACGTGCCGAGGAATCACAAGAACAGCAATAAAACAGGCTTGCAGCTGATAGAGAAAGTAAGAAAAGAAAGCGTGCCGAGGAATCACAAGAACAGCAAGAAAACAGGCTTGCGGCTAAAGAACGCAAAACCGCGCAGTTAGATGAAAATCCACCTGAAAAGCGAGAGTCAAAACATATCAAAACTGAAAATGATAGCGATGATGATTGGGTTTGTGATTTTGACTTGGATAAGGTCATCAATGCCTACCAAATTTAAGTTAAAAAACAAAGGTTCGGCGATATGTACTTCATAGTGACGCTGAAAAATAAAGAAGAAAAAAAACTGAAAAAATGTAAAAAACTAAAAAAAAACTAAAAAGAAAAAAACACTCAAAGATAAATTACAGACCGGGACACAAATGACGACCGACACAGAGGGAATATAAATGACGACCGGGAACCTTAAAGAAAAATTACAGACTGGGACACCCGGACACAAATCACGACCGGGAATATAAATGACGACCGGGACACAGGGACACAACTACAACGGGGACGCCAGGGGCACAGGCGGGATATATAATTGACGGCTGAGACACAGGGATTGTTTGAATAGAAATTACAGACCGGGACACATATGACGACCTGGACACTGGGACACAGGGAATATAAATGACGAAAGGGACACTCAAAGAGAAATTACAAACTGGGACACCAGGACACAAATGACGATCGGGACACAGGGAATATAAATGCTATTTATATGCACAGACAATGGGACAGCGAAGAATGTTGTATATTCGCATGTTTTACGTAGTTAAAAATATATATTTATATCTATCTCTATTCACAGGTGGGACACAGGGACACAGCTACAATTGCGCGTAACTAATATGGCGCGTAACGACTTACGCGCGCGGGGGGGCTTGGGGGGCGCGAAGCGCCCCACCAACTAAATGTCGGGGTGGCGCGAAGCACCACCCCAACAGCTAGTATACTATATATATATATATAAGTTGTCTATATAATATATTGTCTGTCTGTCTGTCTGTCGAGTGACGTCATTATATGACGTCTGAATTATTTCATCATATACCAATTCAAAAACGAATGTATTCAAGCCGAAGTAGCTGAGTTCGTAAAGCGTTATGTTCCAGGTTCCAGTTCCGAGAGGTTCCAGGTTCGAAACTTGGCTTTAGCATTAATACAAAAGAAGAAAAAAAACTAAAAAAGGTAAAAACTACAAAAAAAAAACTAAAAAGAAAATACTAAAAAAAACTAAAAAAGCTAGAAGACTAAAAAAAACTAAAAAAAGGTAAAAAAAACTAAAAACTAAAAAAGAAAAAAAAACTAAAAAAAAATTAAAAAAAGGTAAAAACTACAAAAAAACTAAAAAGAAAAAAAACAAAAACTAATAAAAAAAAACTAAAACTGAAAAAGAAAAAAACTAAAAATAGGAAAAAAACTGAAAAATAAAGGAGAAAAAGAAAACTTAAAACCGGGACACAGGGAATATAATTGACGACCGGGACACTCAAAGAGAAATTACAGACTGGGACACTGGGACACAAATAACGACCGGGAGATATAAATGACGACCGGGACACTCAAAGATAAATTACAGACCGGGACACCGGGACACAAATGACACAAATGGCGACCGGGACACTGGGACACAGGGAATATAAATGACGACTGGGACGCTGAAAGAGAAATTACAGACTGGGACACTGGGACACAAATGACGACCGGGATACTGGGAATATAAATGACGACCGGGACGCAGGGACACAGGGATGCCGGGGGCATAGGGGGGTATATAAATGACGACGGGGATACAGGGAATGTTCGATTAGCAATCACCATCAACAAAGCTCAAGGGCAATCATTAGAATAATCAGGTACGCGCGGGGAGGGGGACGCGAAGCTCCCCCACCAACTAGGTGTTGGGGTGGTGTGTTAGTTAAAAACATATATATATATATATATATATATTTATATATATATATATATATATATATATATATATATATATATATATATATATATATATATATATATATATATATATATATATATATATATTTATATATATATGTATATATATATATATATATATATATATATATATATATATATATATATATATATATATATATATACATACATATATATATATATATATATATATATATATATATATATATATATATATATATATATATATATATATATATATATATATACATATCTATATTCACAGGTGGGACACAGGGACACAACTACAATGGCACGTAACTAATATGGCGCGTAACGACTTACGCGCGCAGGGGGGCTTGGGGGGCGCGAAGCGCCCCCACAAACTAGGTGTTGGGGTGGCGCGAAGCGCCACCCCAACAGCTAGTATATATATATATATATATATATGAAGTGGCAGTGAAGCGGCCAGGTCTTGTTGTAATTGTTGTAATCCCTTGTTAAAATATATACAAATATTTTTGCAGTTACCAGTTTTTTGCTCTTTACGCAATTCAATTTCTTCTCATGTTAAGTCTATTCAAAGATATTTGATTACTACCACAAGTACAAGATCTAATAACGATTTCTACTAAGCTTCGAACTTTTTGCTTTGAATTTTTTAAGGTTTTTGAATTGTTGTCATAATATACGTGAATATTTTTGCAATTACCAGTTTTTTGCTCTTTAAGCAATTGAATATAAACTTCTCTATACATGAAGACCTTAAATTTTTGCACATGAGTATGACAACTGTGACAACCTAATTTTCTTACTGATGCATATAAAAATGAAGTCACTCACATAATTTTTTTTTCCTAAAATCAAGGCTCTTAACGAACTTTCTCAAACTTCTGACCGATTTAGATTGTTTTTTTAGGCCAGAATATACCATGGTGCCAATTTTCCCGAAAAAATGTGGAGCCGTTTTCGAAAAAATTTCTCACTTATAAAGATATTTATAAGTGGGGTATAAAGATATTTATACCCCAACACTTAGTATATATATATACTAATATATATATATATATATATAGTATATATATATAGATATATATATATATATATATATATATATATATATATATATATATATATATATATATATATATATATATATATATATATATATATATATATATATATATATATATATATATATATATATATATATATATATATATATATATATATATATATATATATATATATGTTTTTAACTACGTAAAACTTGCGAATGTACAACATTCTTGGCTGTCCCATTGTCTGTGCATATACAAAGCCTCATTTAAATTGATAGATAGATATACATATACAATACAAATTAACTGCGTAAAACTTGCGAATATACAACATTCTTCGCTATCCCATTTTCAGTGCATATAAATAGATTGTCAGGTTTACCGAACGTACAATTGTCCATGGGAAAAACAATCTATATTAAGATCTATACCGCCTTTTTCTAATGATTGCCCTTGAGCTTTGTTGATGGTGAATACAAATGCTAATCGAATTGGGAATTGCAATCTTTTAAATTGAAAAGGCAGATCCGTTGGAATCATGGGAATGCGAGGAATAAGAACAGCCTCACCCTCAAAAGGCCCTGTCAAGATTGTTTCCTCTATTACGTTTTTCATTGTTTTTTTACGGCAAGTCGCGTGCCATTGCAAAGCTTTGGAGGGTTTATATTTCGTAACAATATTATTGGTACACCTATTTTTAGTTGTAGCACGTGTGGTGGAAACCTTGAGAGATCCAGGGAATTTAAAAATTCAGATGGATAATTAAAAAGGACTGCCTGCTCTCGAATCATTGTCAAAACAATATTGTTGATTTCGTTTGAAGTCTTTATTCTTGGCTGCCAGAATCGCTCGTTCACTTAGCCATTTGTGATTTTTATAATTGGTTAGAATATTCGGAAATAATTTTTCAACCAATTCATTTTTGGACGTCACCAAATTACAGAATTAAGCAGGCAGATGTATACGTCCTGAAATTGAGTCTACTGGGAGTTTTCCGTTTCCAATTGCCAGCAATTGATCTGAAAATGTCTGACCAGAGTCATCGTTTTGCAATCGGACACGCATATTTGTAGTTAATTTTAATGTCTTTACGTGTGACCATACATTAGAATTTTTCAGCCAAGCATTCATTTCGCCTGCAGGGGTTGATCTAGGTATTATAGGTAATGTTTGCCTGAAATCTCCCGCAAGCAATATTAATGTGCTGCCAAAGGGTTTCGAATTCCCTGGCAAATCTCTCAAAGATTGATCCAGAGCCTCGAGCGATTTTTTGTGTGCCATTGTGCACTCGTCCTAAATAATAAGTTTGCATTGCTGCAATACTTTACCCATCCCAGATGATTTCGAAATATTGTACGTGGGAGTTTCTGTAGACTGAAAATTCAGAGGCAATTTCAAAGCGGAATGAGCAGTTCCACCAGGCAGCAACGTTGCGGCTATTCCGGACGACGCAATTGCCAGAATCAGTTTTATCACAAATGTTTTACCAGAGCCTCCTGGCGCAGCCAAAAAGAAGATTTCTCCAACGTTGTTATCGACACAATACATTATCTTATCATAAATGTCCTTTTGCTCCGACGTTAACTTAGAAATATTATTTTGTACATACGACAATAGATCACCCGTGCTGTAACTTTGTTCACGATCCAAATCTACACATGTTGAAACAGCAGATTTACGATTAGGTGAAGGCATTCCCAAACCCTGAAGAAGATTGTTTGCCGTACATACGCATAAATCTTCAATAATAGCTAAAGTGTAGTTATAAATTTCTGATGTAAAATCAAAACAGTTTTTTTGCAAAAGAATCATTTTGACATAACGAAAAGAAAGCAGTTAACGTTGTATCCCCGGTGGATTGAGGGCTCTTTGTCGCAAGTTGGATTCCAAAAAACAAACATGTTATCCATTCTGTAAATGTACCGCTAAGTGAACAACAGCTGGACTTCGTTCATGTATCGGCAATGAAAGAATTCGCCAAACAGCTTCATTACTGCTAATGTATCTTCCAGCCTGATATTGTACGATTTCATCGATATCACTGATTTCGGACTGCAAGTCAAAAACTGTCACGTCACTGCCTTTGTTGACGTATTTACATATGCATTTGATTGCCTAAACGGACTTACAGTATTCAACGTTTATGTATGTATTAAATGTTTTTGACAATAAAGGTGAATATGGAACAACCCACTGATTATCTAATTCATTGGTGGTACCGTTATGCTTCTTTATTATTGCTGTTTTACCGCCATCTTCAGTAGATCTTCTTCTATACTGTGGGTAACCATCATTGCCAGTAATTGTGTTGGGTACTAAAAGTCGAGGATATTGCTTTGTGCACCTTCCTTTGGCCATGCATGGTGATTTTTCATTCAGTGCAGCGACTGAGTATATCCAGCATCGTAGTGACCCAAACACTTTAAGTTTTGCTATTTAGTTTATCAGTGATTTCAACTTTTGCCGAAAGACACGGGCCGTAATGTCATGTCTATGAACCACCGATTGTCCTTGAAGTAAAATCTGCCGTATCTCGTCCCAAGACTGATTACATGTAAATGTAATAAATAAATCTGGACGACCATAGAGACGAACATACGCAATAACATCTTGAGCATATTCATGCATATGACAGGGACTACCAGCAAGTGACGAAGGTAAAATCGTTAATCTTCCAACGTTTGTGGTATTACCGTCATTTACAACTGCATCTCGCAAATGAATGTATTGTTCAGAGTGGAGCTTGGTCTGATTCAGAAGGAAGAATAGCAAACGTTATGGTTCAATTTTTGCATACATATCAACGATGTATTGGTGAAACAATTGACGACATCTTAAAATATAATTGCCTTCATCCTGCCGAATCATTAGTCTATAGGAATAATAATTCATTGCGCTCCATTTCTTAGCCGTTTGTTTATTAGTGGACGGATCTATCAATTTATTATTAAAGTAATAGCCGTCGGCTCCATCCCAAAAAATGATAGGATATTGTAGGGCATCGTAGCATCTATGAGTTTCAGCAATTCTTACCAACTGAGCGTTTCGCTTATGAAGAATAATATCTCGAGGTAAAAACTGATAGCCGACCATAACGATTGCAACTTCGTCGATAGTTGGAGCATTGTATCTACGCACATATTGGCCAGGAGGCGTTTTGTCAGTGCAAATAACAATTTTATGCGTATCAGTAGGCATCAAATCGATGGCCCTTTTGAACAGACCCACTAAATTATTATTTTCGTGGAAAAGATGTTGCAATTGGGAAACGATAGTCCTTTCAGCGTCGGGAGAAATTTTGCAACGTGCATTCAATTCAGAATTTCTATCACTGATGAAGTATAGTTGTAAAAATTTATGATTCTCACCTGAGAATGGTAGAAGGGACCCTGCTCTATGATAAATTTGCCCTTTTACTTTGAAAGTAGGCATAAATTGATCTGGATTTTCGATTTGGGCACCAAACGACGTCATTTGGAAACATGAGTTATATTTTCTGATCTGTGATAAAAAAACAAAAAAACACTTGGATTCTGACGTAGTTCCAGCAGGCAAAGTCTTCAATGGCTCTGCTGGTGTAGCTAGAGAGGAAGTTTAACTTTTCCTGAGGCGCAACACATTCCCATTGTTTCACCATTAAATTTCAAGGCCTTGCAATAGGGAAAAATTTTAGACATGGTCCCGATTTGAACACATCTACTCAAGCTATAATCATCGACTGGGCTGTACCTGAATGCCAGGCGAAAATTTTCAGGTTGCTCTTGTGATTCCTCGGCACGCTTTCTTTTGGTGATTTCTCTTTGAGACGCAAGCCTGTTTTCACGCTGTTGTTGTGATTCCTCGGCACGCTTTCTTTTGGTGATTACTCTTTAGAGACGCAAGCCTGTTTTCATGCTGTTGTTTGGTTCCTCGGCACGCTTTCTTTTCATACTTTCTCTATTAGTCGCAAGCCTGTTTTCACGCTGTTCTTGTGATTCCTGGGTACGCTTTCTTTTCTTACTTTCTCATTCAGCCGCAAGCCTATTTTCACGCTGTTGTTGTGATTCCTTGGCAAGCTTTCTTTTCATAATTTCTCTATTAGCCGCAAGTCTTTTGGCATAGACTCTTTGAGCATCTTCCTTGGCCATTTTACAATTAAAAATTTCTCTTTGAACGATCTTCTTAAATACTTATAATGACGTCATATACTAAGCCTCGTCATAACAAACATGACGACATACAGCTCAATCCTTATAATGACGTCAGTCGACAAACATGACATCAGTCGACACACAAACATGACGTCAGTCAACAGACACACAAACAAACAACTTGTATATATATATATATATATATATATATATATATATATATACTAGCTGACCCCTGCCACGCAATGCTGTGGCGCTGCACGCCTCAATACTGCGTTGAGTGTCAGCTAGCCTGACGCGTAGCCAGGCACCGGCACTCG
Organism: Artemia franciscana; assembly: GCF_032884065.1. Lineage (NCBI taxonomy): Eukaryota > Metazoa > Arthropoda > Branchiopoda > Anostraca > Artemiidae > Artemia > Artemia franciscana. Next base: position 3,280,265 of record NC_088867.1, on the reverse strand, counting down.
GTGCGCGCCAGGCTTCTACATATGGATTCTCATTGTCGCTTGTCTTTAAACCGCAGACAATTTGAGCCTTGTCTTGAGACAATTTGAGCCTATCAACGATACCCTACTAAGATTCAAACTTTTTTTTTGAATTTTTGTGGTCCCTTATTAAAGTATACATGCATATGTTTGCAATTACTAGTTTTTGCTCTTTACGAAACTAATGTCTTTTCATAGAGGAGCTTTTTAAAGATATTTGATTTTAAAGCATTTCAATTTCTAACAGCGATTTCTTCTAAGCTTCAAACTTTTGGTTTTCTTTTTTAAGGTTTCTGAATTGTTGCAATCCCTTGCTAAAATAGTGAATCATCATCTATCTATATATATAAAAATAAGTTGTCTGTGTGTCTGTGTGTCAAGTGACGTCATGTTTGTGTGTCAACTGACGTCATGTGTGTCGACTGACGAAATTACAGACCGGGACATCAGAACACAAATGACGATCGGGACACCGGGCCATCTATCTATATATATATATATATATATATATATATATATATATATATATATATATATATATATATATATATATATATATATATATATATATATATATATATATATATGTATATGTATATACATATATATATAAATAAGTTGTCTGTCTGTCTGTCTCTGGTTCAGGTGACGTCATGTTTCTGTGTTGACTGACGTCATGAAATTAGTTGTCGTCATTTTTGCTATGACGGTGACGTCATTAATGGTATTTAAGACATGCGTTCACGGAAAAATGTTTAATTGTAAAATGACTGAAGAACCTACAATGGCAACAGCCGAGGAAGCTGCTCAAAGAGTCTATGCCAAAAATGCCAAAAAACTTGCGGCTGATAGAGAAAGTAAGAAAAGAAAGTGTGCCGAGGAATCACAAGAACAGCAAGAAAACAGGCTTGCAGCTGATAGAGAAAGTAAGAAAAGAAAGCGTGCCGAGGAATCACAAGAACAGCAAGAAAACAGGGTTGCGGCTAAAGAACACAAAACCGCGCAGTTAGATGAAAATCCACCTGGAAAGCGAGAGTCAAAACATATCAAAACTGAAAATGATAGCGATGATGATTGGGTTTGGGATTTTGACTTGGATAAGGTCATCAATGCCTACCAGATTTAAGTTAAAAAACAAAGGTTCGGCGATGTGTACTTTATAGTGATGCTGAAAAATAAAGAAGAAGAAAAAACTGAAAAAATGTAAAAACTAAAAAAACTGAAAAGAGAAAACACTCAAAGATAAATTAAAGACCGGGACACAAATGACGACCAACACAGAGGGGATATAAATGACGACCAGGAACCTCAAAGAAAAATTACAGACTGGGACACCCGGACACAAATCACGACCGGGAATATAAATGGCGACCGGGACGCAGGGACACAACTACAACGGGGACGCCGGGGGCACAGGCGGGATATATAATTGACGACTGAGACACAGGGTTTGTTCGAATAGAAATTACAGACCGGGACCTCGGGACACAAATGACGACCGGGACACTGGGACACAGGGAATATAAATGACGACCGGGACACTCAAAGAGAAAATACAAACTGGGACACCAGGACACAAATGACGACCGGGACACAGGGAATATAAATGCTATTTATATGCACAGACAATGGGACAGCGAAGAATGTTGTATATTCGCATGTTTTACGTAGTTTAAAATATATATTTATATCTATCTCTATTCACAGGTGGGACACAGGGACACAGCTACAATGGCGCGTAACTAATATGGCGCGTAACGACTTACGCGCGCGGGGGGGCTTGGGGGGGCGCGAAGCGCCCCACAAACTAGGTGTTGGGGTGGCGCGAAGCGCCACCTCAACAGCTAGTATATATATATAAATAAGTTGCCTGTGTGTCTGTGTGTCAACTGACGTCATGTTTGTGTGTCGACTCACATCATGTGTGTCGACTGACGAAATTACAGACCGGGACATCGGGACACAAATGACGACCGGGATATCTATCTATCCATATATATAAAAATAAGTTGTCTGTGTGTCTGTGTGTCGAGTGACGTCATGTTTGTGTGTCGACTAACATCATGTGTGTCGACTGACGAAATTATAGACCGGGACATCGGGACAAAAATGACGACCGGGACATCTATATATATAAAAATAAGTTGTTTGTCTGTGGGTCTGTCGACTGACGTCATGTGTGTCAACTGACGAAATTACAGACTGGGACATCGGGACAAAAATGACGACCGGGACACCGGGACATCTATCTATCCATATATATAAAAATAAGTTGTCTGTGTGTCGAGTGACGTCATGTTTGTGTGTCGACTGACGTCATGTGTGTCGACTGACGAAACTACAGACCGGGACATCGGGACACAAATGACGACCGAGACACCGGGACATAGGGAATATAAATGACGACTGGTACACTTAAAGAGAAAGCAACCGGGACACAAGGAATGTTCGATTAGCAATCACCATCAACAAAGCACCGGGACACAAATGACGACCGAGACAAAGGGAATATAAATGACGACCAGGACATAAGTAAAAAAAAACTAAAAAAACTAAAAAAAGGTAAAAAGTACAAAAAAAAACTAAAAAGAAAAAAAACTAAAAACTAATAAAAAAACTAAAGAAGCTAAAAAACAAAAAAAGGAAAAAGGAAAAAAACTGAAAAATAAAGGAGAAAAACAAAACTAAAAAAAATAAAAAAAAAAACTAAAAAGAAAAAAGAAAAAACTAAAAAAACTAAAAAAAAGTAAAAACCAAAAAAAACTAAAACAAAAAAAGGGGAAAAACACAAAAATTTATTTCATCATATACCAATTCAAAAACGAAAGTATATACAGACCGAGACACCGGGACACAAATGACGACCGAGACACAGGGAATATAAATGACGACCGGGACACAGGGACACAACTACAACGGGGACGCCGAGGGGCACAGAGGGATATATAAATGACGACGGGGACACAGGGAATGTTCGATTAGCGATCACCATCAACAAAGCTCAATGGCAATCATTAGAATCATGAGGTATAACTAACAAAAACTAAAAAAATGGTAAAAAACAAAAAACTAAAAAAAAGACCAATTCAAAAACGAATGTATATACAGACCGGGACACCGGGACACAAATGACGACCGGGACACAAGGAATATAAATGACGACCGGGACACTCAAAGAGAAATTACAGACTGAGAAACCGGGACACAAATGATGACCAGGACACAGGGAATATAAATGACGACCGGGACACAGGGACACAACTACAACGGGGACACCGGGGGGCACAGGGGGATATATAAATGACAACGGCGACACAGGGAATGGTCGATTAGCAATCACCATCAACAAAGCTCAAGGGTAATCATTAGAATCATGAAGTATAGATCTGAATACGGATTGTTTTCCCATGGACAATTATATGTTGCATGTTGAAGAGTCGGTAAACCTGACAATCTATTTATATTCACAGACGATGGGACAGCGAAGAATGTTGTATATTCGCAAGTTTTACGTAGTTAAAAACACATATATAAATATCTATCTATATTCACAGGTGGGACACAGGGACACAACTACAATGGCACGTAACTAATATGGCGCGTAACAACTTACGCGCGTGGGGGGGCTTGGGGGGGCCGCGAAGCGCCACCCCAACAGCTAGTAGGGAATATAAATGACGACCTGGACACTCAAAGAAAAAGCGACCGGGACACAAGGAATGTTCGGTTAGCAATCAGAATCAACAAAGCACCGAGACACAAATGACGACCGGGACACAGGGAATATAAATGACGACCAGGACACTCAAAGATAAATTACAGACCAGGACTCCAGAACACAAATGACGACCGGGAGAAAAATGACGACAGGGACAAAAATGACGACCTGGACACTGGGACAGAGGGAATATAAATGACGACCGCGACACTCAAAGAGAAATTACAGACTGGGACACCGGGACACAAATGACAACCGGGACACAGGGAAACAACAACAACGGGGACGCCGGGGGACACAGGGGGATATATAAATGACGACGGGGACACAGGGAATGTTCGATTAGCAATCACCATCAACATAGCTCAAGGGCAATCATTAGAATAATGATGTATAGATCTGAATACAGATTGTTTTTCCCATGGACAACTATATGTTGCATGTTCAAGAGTCGGTAAACCTGACAATCTATTTATATGCACAGACAATGGGACAGCCAAGAATGTTGTATATTCGCAAATTTTACGTAGTTAAAGATATATATATATATATCTATCTATATTCACAGGTGGGACACAGGGACACAACTACAATGGCGCATAACTAATATGGCGCGTAACGACTTACGCGCGCGGGGGGGCTTGGGGGGGTGCAAAGAGTGCCCCCACCAACTAGGTGTTGGGGTGGCGCGAAGCGCCACCCCAATAGCTTATTTTTTAATAATTGTAAGTTTTCATATTTTGGGCCTTCCTACTGACATTATATAACAGGCTGAGTTCAAAAAGGTTTTCGTTTTTAAGGTTTTTGAATTGTTGAGTTTTGACAATATACTATTTTTTCATAAATCTATCGTTTTAAAGATATTTGATTATTGAAGCTAGTCCAATTTCTAACAACGGTATGTACTAAGCTTCAAACTTTTGGTTTCCTTTTTGAAGGGTTTTTACTTTTGAAATCCCATGTCAAAATAGAGAATCGTTATTTGTAATAATTACAGTTTTGTTTTTTGGGCCTTCCTACTGACGTAATATATTTGGTTGCGTTTGGACCTCTAAGCGTAATCCCGTAGCGAGTTGATTTTATCTAAAAAAAAAACACTAATTTTAAAATTTTCAGGTACTTTTCTAGTTTTAAATAAAACATTTTGCTTTTAATGCTATAAAATCATAAAATTATTTTAAATTAAATTAATATTAATATTGTCATACTATAATATACATAATATTTATAATATTGCTTAATATAATATTTATTATAATACAATATAATACATAATATAATATAATATAATTTATTAAAATTATAATACAATATTTACAATAATATTTATAATATCTGTATATATAAAAATAAGCTATTTGTTTGTTTGTTTGTACGCATATGACGTCATTATAAGTATATGAGGGGCGATTCAAAGAGAAATTTCAGTATAAATCCTACAATGGCAGAAGAAACAGCCGAGGAAGCTGCTCAAAGAGTAAATTCAAAGAGAAATCTTCTATATATATATATATATATATATATATATATATATATATATATATATATATATATATATATATATATATATATATATATATATATATATATATATATATATATATATATATATACCTATATATATACCCAATACCTAGTTGGTTGGGCGCTTCGCCCCCCCCCCCCCTAAGCCCCCCCGGGCGCATAAGTCGTTACGCGCCATTGTAGTTGTGTCCCTGTCTCCCATCTGTGAATATATATATATATATATATATATATATATATATATATATATATATATATATATATATATATATATATATATATATATATATATATATATATATATATATATATACTAGCTGTTGGGATGGCGCTTCGCGCTACCCCAACACCTAGTTGGTGGGGGCGCTTCGCGCCCCCCCCAAGCCCCCCGCGCGCGTAAGTCGTTACGCGCCATATTAGTTACGCGCCATTGTAGTTGTGTCCCTATGTCCCACCTGTGAATCGACCATTCCCTGAGTCGCCATCGTCATTTATATATCCCCCTGTGCACCCCGGCGTCCCCTTTGTAGTTATGTCCCTGTGTCCCGGTCGTCGTCATTTATACTCCCTGTGTCCCGGTGCTTTGTTGATTGCTAATCGAACATTCCTTTTGTCCCGGTCGCTTTCTCTTTGAGTGTCGTCATTTATTTAGATTGTTTCTCCTTTATTTTTCAGTTTTTTTCCTTTTTTTAGTTTTTTTTTCTTTTTTAGTTCTTTTAGTTTTTACCTTTTTTAGTTTTTTTTAGTTTTTTAGATGAAAATTTTTTTTAGTTTTTTTCCTTTTTTTCTTTTTAGTTTTTTTTTTTTTTTAGCTTTTTTAGTTTTTTTCGTTTTTTCTTTTTACTTTTTTTTTTAGTTTTTATCTTTTTTATTTTTTTTATTTTTATTCTTAATTTTATTAGTTTTCTTTTTCTCTTCTATTTTTCAGTTTTTTCCTTTTTTTAAGTTTTTTTTTAGTTTTTAGTTTTTTTAGTTTTTTTTTCCTTTTTTTCTTTTTAGTTTTTTATTGGTTTTTACCTTTTTTTTAGCTTTTTTAGTTTTTTTCGTTTTTTCTTTTTACTTTTTTTTTAGTTTTTATCTTTTTTATTTTTTTTTATTTTATTCTTAATTTTATTCATTTATATATCCCCCTGTGCACCCCGGCGTCCCCTTTGTAGTTATGTCCCTGTGTCCCGGTCGTCGTCATTTATACTCCCTGTGTCCCGGTGCTTTGTTGATTGCTAATCGAACATTTCTTTTGTCTCGGTCGCTTTCTCTTTGAGTGTCGTCATTTATTTAGATTGTTTCTCCTTTATTTTTCAGTTTTTTTCCTTTTTTTAGTTTTTTTTCTTTTTTAGTTCTTTTAGTTTTTACCTTTTTTAGTTTTTTTTAGTTTTTTAGATGAAAATTTTTTTTAGTTTTTTTCCTTTTTTTCTTTTTAGTTTTTTATTGGTTTTTACCTTTTTTTTTAGCTTTTTTAGTTTTTTTCGTTTTTTCTTTTTACTTTTTTTTTAGTTTTTATCTTTTTTATTTTTTTTATTTTTATTCTTAATTTTATTAGTATTCTTTTTCTCTTCAATTTTTCAGTTTTTTCCTTTTTTTAAGTTTTTTTTTTAGTTTTTAGTTTTTTTAGTTTTTTTTTCCTTTTTTTCTTTTTAGTTTTTTATTGGTTTTTACCTTTTTTTTTAGCTTTTTTAGTTTTTTTCGTTTTTTCTTTTTACTTTTTTTTTTAGTTTTTATCTTTTTTATTTTTTTTTATTTTATTCTTAATTTATTAGTTTTCTTTTTCTCTTCTATTTTTCAGTTTTTTCCTTTTTTTAAGTTTTTTTTTAGTTTTTAGTTTTTTTAGTTTTTTAGTTTTGTTAGTTTTTTTAGTTTTTTAGCTTTTTTATTTTTTTATTAGTTTTTAGTTTTTTTTGTAGTTTTTGCCTTTTTTTAGTTTTTTCAGTTTTTTTTTTTTAGTTTTTAGTTTTTTACCTTTTTTGTGGATTGTCACCTGATCCACAGATCCACAGATCCACAGACAACTTATTTTTATATATATAGATATATGTGTGTGTGTTTGTAACTACGTAAAACATGTGAATATACAACATTCTTCGCTGTCCCATTGTCTGTGCATATAAATAGATTGTCAGGTTTACTGACTCTTGAACATGCAACTTATAATTGTCCATGGGAAAAACAATCCGTACTCAGATCTATACCTCATTATTCTAATGATGTGTCCCTGTGTCCCGGTCGTCATTTATATTCCCTGTGTCCCGGTCGTCATTTGTGTCCCGGTATTCCAGTTTGTAATTTCTCTTCGAGTGCCCTGGTCGTCATTTATATTCCCTGTGTCCCGGTCGTCATTCGTGTCCTGGTGTCCCGGTCTATAATTTCTATTCGAACAATCCCTGTGTCCCGGTCGTCATTTATATATCTCGCCTGTGCCCCTGGCGTCCCCGTTGTAGTTGTGTCCCTGTGTCCCGGTTGTCATTTATATTCCCTGTGTCCCGGTCGTGATTTGTGTCCGGGTGTCCCAGTCTGTAATTTCTCTTTGAGCTTCCCGGTCGTCATTTATATTCCCTGTGTCCTGGTCGTCATTTGTGTCCCGGTGTCCCGGTATGTAATTTCATCAGTTGAAAAACATGACGTCAGTCGATAAACAACTTCATGACGCATACAACTCAATCCTTATAATGACGTTAGTCGACAAACATGACGTCAGTCGACACACAAACATGACGTCACTCGACACACACACCCAGACAATTTATTTTTATATCTGACTAGCTGTTGGGGTGGCGCTTAATCTTGCCAACCCATAACCTAGTTGGTGGGGCGCTTCGTGCCCCCCCCCCCCCCAAGCCCCCCCGCGCGCGTAAGTAGTTACGCGCCATATTAGTTACGCGCCATTGTAGTTGTGTCCCTGTGTCCCACCTGTGAATATAGATAGATTTATATATGTGTTTCAAACTACGTAAAAATTGCGAATATACTTGGCTTTCCCATTGTCTGTGCATATACAAAGCCGTATGTACTAATAATGACGTCATATGCAAACGCTCTTTTTACAAACAAACAAACATGCATACACACAACTCGTTTTTATATAGATAGATAGATAGATAGATAGATACAATACAAATTAACTGCGTAAAACTTGCGAATATACAACATTCTTCACTGTCCAATTGTCGCTGCCTATAAATAGATTGTCAGGTTTACCGACCCTCGAACATGCAGCGTACAATTGTCCATGGGAAAAACAATCAGTATTAAGATCTATACCACATTTTTCTAATGATTGACCTTGAGCTTTGTTAATGGTGATTGCAAATACTAATCGAATTGGGAATTGCAATCTTTTAAATTGAAAAGGCAGATCCGTTGGAATCATGGGAATGCGAGGAATAAGAACAGCCTCACCCTCATAAGGCCCTGTCAAGATTGTGGCCTCTATTAGGTTTTCCATTGTTTTTTCTTACCGCAAGTTGCGTGCCATTGCAAAGCTTTGGTGGGTTGATATTTCTTAAAAGTATTATTGGTACGCCTATTTTTAGTTGTAGCACAGATGGATAATTAACCGCTTCATTTGGTTCCAAAACTGTGTCGACTGACTTGTAAAGGACTGCCTGGTCTCGAATCTTGGTCAAAACAATATTGTTGATTTCGTGGACGTCTATGTTTTTGGGTGCGAGAATCGCTCTTTCACTCAGCCATTTATTATTTTTATAATTTTTTAGAATATTCGGAATTACTTTTTCAATCCATTCATTTTTGGACGTCACTAAATTACAGAAATCAGCAGGTAGTTGTTTACGTCCTGAAATTGAGTCTACTGGGAGCTTTCCGTTTCCAATTGCCAGCAATTGATCTGAAAATTTTTGACCAGAGTCATCGTTTTGCAATCGGACACGCATATTTGTAGTTAATTTTAATGTTTTTACGTGTGCCCATAAATTATAATTTTTCAGGCAAGCATTCATTTCGTCTGCAGGAGTTGATCTAGGTATTACAAGTAATGTTTGCCTGAAATCTCCCTCAAGCAATATTAATGTGATGCCAAAGGGTTAAAATTTCCCCAACGTTGTTATCGCCACAATGCATTATCGTATCATAAATGTCTTTTTGTTCCGACGTTAACTTGGAAATGTTATTTTGTAAATACGACAATAGATCACTCGTACTGTAACTTTGTTCACAATCCATTTGGGCTCCAAACTACGTCATTTGGAAACAAGAGTTATATTTTCTGATTTGTGACAAAAAACGCTTAGATTCTGACGTAGTTCCAGTAAGGAAAGTCTTTAATGGCTCTGGTTGTGCAGCCAATAGAGGAAGTTTGACTTTTAACTGTCAGGTTGCTCTGATTCCTCGGCACGCTTTCTTTTCTTACTTTCTCTATCAGCAGCAAGCCTGATTTCTTGCTGTTCTTGTGATTCCTCGGCACGCCTTCTTTTTTCACTTTCTCTTTTAGCAGCAAGTCTGGTTTCATGTTGCTCTGGTAGTTCCTCGGCACGCCTTCTTTTTTCACTTTCTCTTTTAGCAGCAAGTTTGCTTTCGTGTTGCTCTGGTAATTCCTCGGCACGCTTTCTGTTCTTTCTTTCTCTATCAGCCTCAAGCCTGTTTCCTTGCTGTTCTTTTGATTCCTCGGCACGCTTTCTTTTCTGACTTTCTATATCAGCAGCAAGTTTTTTGGCATAGACTTTTTGAGCATCTTCCTCGGCTGTTGCCATTGTAAGTTCATCAGTCATTTTAAAGTTAAACATTAATAGATTTCTACGTGAACGAATGTCTTAAATATCTTTAATGACGTCACCGTCATAACAAAAATGACGACAACTAACTTCATGACGTCAGTCAACACACAAACATGACGTCACCCGATGACAGACACATCCACAGACAACTTATTTATATATATATATATATAGACTAGCTGTTGGGGTGGCGCTTTGCGACACCCCAACACCTAGTTGGTGGGGCACTTCGCGCCCCCCCCCAAAGCCCCCCGTGCGCCTAAGTCGTTACGTGCCATTGTAGTTGTGCCCCTGTGTCCCACCTATGAATAGATATATATATATAAATATATATATATATAAATAGATATATATATATATATATATATATATATATATATATATATATATATATATATATATATATATATATATATATATATATTATATATATATATATATATATATATATATATATATATTTATATATATATATATATATATATATATATACATATATATATATATATATATATATATATATATATATATATATATATATATATATATATATATATATATATATATATATATATATATATATATGTTTTTAACTACGTAAAACATGCGAATATACAACATTCTTCGCTGTCCCATTGTCTATGCATATAAATAGATTGTCAGGTTTACTGACTCTTGAACATGCAACATATAATTGTCCATGGGAAAAACAATCCGTATTCAGATCTATACCTCATCATTCTAATGATGTGTCCCTGTGTCCCGGTCGTCATTTATATTCCATGTGTCCCGGTCTTCATTTGTGTCCCGGTGTCCCAGTTTGTAATTTCTCTTTGAGTGTCCCGGTCGTCATTTATATTCCCTGTGTCCCGGTGTCCCGGTCGTCATTTGTGTCCCTGTGTCCCGGTCGTCATTTATATATCCCGCCTGTGCCCCCGGCGTCCCCGTTGTAGTTGTGTCCCTGTTTCCCGGTCGTCATTTATATTCCCTGTGTCCCGGTCGTGATTTGTGTCCGGGTGTCCCAGTCTGTAATTTTTCTTTGAGATTCCCGGTCGTCATTTATATTCCCTGTGTCCCGGTCGTCATTTTTGTCCCGGTGTCCCGGTATGTAATTTCATCAGTTGACAAACATGACGTCAGTCGACAAACAACTTCGTGACGCATACAGCTCAATCCTTAAAATGATGTCAGTCGACAAACATGACATCAGTCGACACACAAACATGACGTCACTCGACACACACAAACACACACACACACAGACAACTTATTTTTATATATATAGACTAGCTGTTGGGGTGGCGCTTCGCGCCACCCCATCACCTAGTTGGTGGGGGCGCTTCGCGCCCCCCCAAGCCCCCCCGCGTGCGTAAGTCGTTACGCGCCATATTAGTTACGCGCCATTGTAGTTGTGTCCCTATGTCCCACCTGTGAATATAGATAGATATATATATATATATATATATATATATATATATATATATATATATATATATATATATATGTTTTTAACTACGTAAAACTTGCGAATATACAACATTCTTTGCTGTCCCATTGTCAGTTCATATAAATAGATTGTTAGGTTTCCGTATTCAGATCTATACCTCATGATTGTAATGATTGCCCTTGAGCTTTGTTGATGGTGATTGCTAATTGACCATTCCTTGTGTCGCTGTCGTCATTTATATATCCCCCTGTGCCCCTGGCGTCCCCTTTGTAGTTGTGTCCCTGTGTCCCGGTCGTCATTTGTGTCCCAGTGTCCCAGTCTGTGATTTCTCTTTGAGTGTCCCGGGCGTCATTTATATTCCTTGTGTCCCGGTGTCCCGGTCGTCATTTATATCCCCCTGTGCCCCCCGGCGTCCCCGTTGTAGTTGTGTCCCTGTGTCCCGGTCGTCATTTATATTCCCTGTGTCTCGGTCGTCATTTGTATCCCGGTGTTCCGGTCTGTATATACATTCGTTTTTTTAGTTTTGTTTTTCTCCTTTATTTTTCATTTTTTTCCTTTTTTTCCTTTTTTATTTTTTATTTTTTTTTTAGTTTTTTAGCTTTTTTAGTTTTTTTTATTAGTTTTTAGTTTTTTTTTCTTTTTAGTTTTTTTTTGTAGTTTTTACCTTTTTTTAGTTTTTTTAATTTTTTTTACTTATGTCCTGGTCGTCATTTATACTCCCTGTGTCCCGGTCGTCATTTGTGTCCCGGTGCTTTGTTGATGGTGATTGCTAATCTAACATTCCTTTTGTCCCAGTCGGTTTCTCTTTGAGTGTCGTCATTTATATTCCCTATGTGCCGGTGTCCCGGTCGTCATTTGTGTCCCGATGTTCGTCTGAATTATTTCTTCATATACCAATTCAAAAACGAATGTATTCAAGCCCGAAGTAGCAGAGTTGGCATAACACAGGGAATGTTCGATTAGCAATCACCATCAACAAAGCTCAAGGACAATCATTAGAATCATGAGGTATAACTAAAAAAAAACTAAAAAAAGGTAAAAAACTAAAAACTAAAAAAAAAACCAATTCAAAAACGAATTTATATACAGACAGGGACACCGGGACACAAATGACGACCGGGACACAGGGAATATAAATCACGACTGGGACACAACTACAACGGGGACGCCGGGGGGCACAGGGGGATATATAAATGACGACGGTGACACAGGGAATGATCGATTAGCAATCACCATCAACAAAGCTCAAGTGCAATCATTAGAATCACGAGGTATAGATCTGAATACGGATTGTTTTCCCATGGACAATTATATGTTGCATGTTCAAGAGTCGGTAAACCTGACAATCTATTCATATGCACAGACAATGGGACAGCGAAGA